>NC_042493.1:10347162-10351343 GCF_005508785.2 Acyrthosiphon pisum | reverse complement strand
AAATATTTTGTCAAGTATTGAATTAATTAAGTTGGTGCTTATTGAAATTCTACTTCATTCAGAAATTAGTTCAGGATGTCTAATCCACTATTATGTGTCGGACTGTTGACTGAAAATCTCACACTTCACTATCAATATAAGGCGTACGTTCCGTGTTCATTAAATCAAGAACATAAACACGCGTCGTTTAAAACAAACAGATTTTGCAAAATAATATATGATACGATTTTCTTCATCAAATTGCTCGTAAAATGGACAAGTATTCTAGAACACTCCAGTGTAGAAGTTAATTCAATTTTAATGAAAGCATACCATTGTTTTAAATTCAAGAATTTTAATAATAGGTCACGAAGGTATAGTAGGTAATATACATTTAATGTTAAGTATGAAGCTATTTGTAAACGTTATTTATAATAATTTAAAATCACAAGCATGGTTATCGCATACCACAAATTTACTGGAAGCTTGTATAATGTGGCACCAATTTGAAAAACTTGGTGAAATAAATTATTAGTTCAGGCTTTGAAACCGATTTTTGAACCGTTTAAAAACTGAAAAAAAATTGTATTTTTTATTTTATTTAAGTTAATTAATTATTTAAATATTAAATTATTTATTTGATTATTTAAACCATCTAAGAGCATGGAGTAGAATGAGTATATAACAATATGTACACTATGCAAATTAAATTATGTAAGATTACAAATTATTAAAAAATGCTAATTAATATAATGTTATACAAATGATATTAACAGTTAAAGATAATTAGTATTATTTTTTAGATTATTATAGAGAGGATAAAAGCAAGTTAAGATAATATGACTAATTAGTAATTGCATGGATAGAAACATACAATATACGAGTTAACCAATAATATTTTAAGTTTTTGAGTTTTTTTATAAGTGTTATAAAATAGTTTATTATTGGTTATTCATTATCATTAGGTTTTAGACCAGTTTTTAAGCTGGGTAGATGGCGAAAAAAATAAATGTTTCTACTGTTTCGAGTTTATTTCCCAACATCTTAACATCCGGTTAATAAACTATATTATTTACCAGGTACAAAAAATTTAGGATTCCTAACGAATAATAATAAGCAATAACTAATAATTAAAGGGAAAAAAAGTGAGTGAAAATAATAATTTCAAGGTAAAAAACAAAGAAATCGAAAAACTATTTTTTTCAACATTCTGATTATTGGGGTACTGCTTGTTTCAATAACAGATTGTGTAAGCTGAGTATACGTTATGGGGTCCGTATGTACCAGGGTCGTACGTGCCAGTCGCTACTAGTCGGTCACCGTTTTTATACCGTTCTTACACCGTTTCCACATCGTTTCTACAACATAAAATGAAACAACCGAGTAAAATATAAATTGTCACGCGTTGTTTTCAGCTACTTTTACTATTCAAATATTAGTATATTACGCTCATTATATATTTATATTATATCTTTATACATATATATATATATATAAAGATATATTTTGAAAATTGTATAATGTATTTCAATGATAGAATAAATATTTGGTGAAAATGTCAAGTAATTAACTACGGATATTTGTTTTTGAATCACAACAAAATAAGAAAATCTTTCTATGAAAAATCTGGTGAATTTTCAATGTCAAAAAAATTTGAACTTCAATGTTCAAAAACTCATAAAACAATTAATTTGTCTCTCCGTAAACATTTATTTTTTTTTAAAATGTATCTCGGAATCGCGTAGTTATTACATTATCAAATCTTAGATATAACTAGACAATGTTTTATGATTTTCTAACTCATAATACATTTTGTCAAATGTTTAACTTCAGATGCTTATAAAAAAAATCTGTGGATAAGCGTCAAACTTGTTTTTAATTTTCACCAACAACAACTTATGAGGAGCTTTATATTAAATTTGTTAACGACAATCATTAAAAACCAATATTAAAAAGGTGGGTAAGTGGATTTCGCTCTGCTGTACAGTAGGTTACAAGTGGGTCACTGTATAATGGATAGTATTAAATTTGAATTCAATGATATAATATCACTGTATAAGAAAAACGATTCTGAGCGGAGACGGTATATCAGTTTATGTATTAGACATATATATTCTTATCTATGGTATTAAAAAAAATTGACCTATAATAGGTACCTATAATAAATTCCAAATTAATCATATCATAATATCTATTAGGTACTTATAACGCGTTATACATCAACAAAAAACCGTGGTACTATCATAGATATATAATAGTATACTTTAGAAGTTTCAAGTACCCAAGAATAATATTATACAATCACAGCAAAATAACTAAAACAGTTATCCTAGGTTTTTAATATGTAATTTCGTCCAAATTTGTACTTGAAATGACTGTAAAAATAAACTGTGTAAATGTATTTTTTAGATTTTTTGGTAACAGAATTAATTACTTACGTGGAATCTTGTTTTAAATTTTAAATGCTTATAAAAAAAAATTGTGCCTATGTATTTTTAATATTTTTCAACTGATATTGTAACAATATATCACGAGCTTTGTATTAAATTTTTACACTTTTTGGTCCAACAGATAAATCTTTATTGATATTTATAGAAAAAAAACTAAAATATTGAAAATGAAAATGTCCGTAAACAGCTCAAAAAGAGTCAAATATTTGAAAAATGTTATGATGTATAGAAAATGCTAATATAAACATTCAGTCAAAATTTCATATACCTACAGTCATTTGTTTTAGAGTTGTAGGTACCAAAAACCAAAATCGATTTTATCGAAAACAGATTTTGCGTAAAAATTAACGTATTTCCTTAATTTTAATTTTGTGTTTTGCGGCGCTATTGAAAACTACAGAGAAATTTTTACTTTTGACCCCCCAAAGTACCAACTAGATTCAATACTAGATTCAATTTTCCATCAGAAAAGAGACAAGATACTATTGAAGAAAATCTAACCACTTTTACTGTTCTAAAAGGTGATGACAGACACATAAAAAAAAAATTAATAAAAACACGTCATTGTAAAATCAATACACTCATCGCTCCGCTCAGATTCTAAAAATAAAATGTGGCTCAATCGATCCCTCGTACATATTACGGAGGCTCCAAATATTTTTTCAGAATGAAAATCTTGATAATATTTTATACCAACGATACGGCATTAGAAACAATAGTTTTTGACGAAGAAGATACGCATTTATCGATATTTTCTCTTAAGTTTTGAAATTGCTTACATTCTTAACCAATAAATGACTATAATTAACCTGTCTATAATATTTTTTAATAAATATCATGCATTAACTACTACTTTTTTTTTCCGGTGGGGGAGAGGGAGTATTGAAGTTTATGACACCTAAAGACCCCATTACATTTTTTCAAAACCTTACACCTATGAATGTAACCACCACTAATGAGTTGACACGTTTTTATTCAAAGTCATTCAGATAAAAATAATAAATTTAAAAACCATCAAGAAGATAATCATTTTAATTATTATAACAGTTATACAGTTATCATAGTATTCCGATCTCAAAAATATTAATCCATCAAAGATAATTTAAATTAAATTCATCCGTTAGGTATATTATATATATATATTAAATTAAATGTGTTACTATATATATATATATAATCATAGTAATTATATTTTTACAATATTTAAATTTAAATTCCTTAATTTAGAACGTCATAAAATATTTTAATGCTATTAGTGGAATAATTAATAAAATATAATATATATTTTTTGATTTTCGACCAGCATTAATTTATGAAATGTTTATAGCCTAGTGGATTCTTCTGCTAGCTTATTTATATTTATTTCCAAATATTACTATTGTTATTTATTACCTATCATTGTATTGAACGGTTTCAATTTTTGGTAGTTCAAATTGTTATGTGTAATTTTAAGATAAATCTATGTTTGTTACACTGTTAAGTACCCGTCGTGTAATAACATAATTTACTACCTACACAGTGCAGATCAAGAGGGTTATCTATAGCTATATGTTGGATGACAAGTTATTCTATTTAAGACCGTGTTATGTGTACTCCAATCATTGAATATAATATTTGTATCCTACTCGAAAATGATAAAAAATGGTTGTTGTTTTTACATATTACATTAAAAGGAAGACTGTTTTGTAACCATAAATGTATTATTATTGCAAACATTATTTTTGAAATATTCGACGAAATTTCATGGAACTC
>NC_042493.1:10316762-10347062 GCF_005508785.2 Acyrthosiphon pisum | reverse complement strand
GAACCCTAATCATTATAATACAGGTGTTTCAAAAGTCTCTACAGATTACGAACTGATATAGTTCGGCAACGGTTAATCGCAGGTTAGCAACCCATGTATTAATGCTTGACTATTTTAAAATTATATTTTACTTTATTTGACCCTTATATCTTCATTTTTAAAATAAATATACATTTTTGAAATCGGATGGAGACTTTTGATACATCTGTATTATTATAATATTATGTTATTAATATCCCAAAGATCAACCCACTCACGTAAATCGTACAGTGTGGGTAATAATATCGGACGTAACGGCGTACCGCGTCGATAATAATAAATTATAATATTGAAAATTGAAATTTGCAATTTTTATCATCGTTCCGATATCAATATAATATGGTATATTAGAATTTAAAATATTGTTATAGGTATCAATATTATTATAAAGTCATAGCGAGGTGAGCATACAAATAATATTATTCTCTTACTTCCAAATATATTATAAAAGAGTATGTGTTAAATAATATTACATAGGTAGCCGAGTGACGGCGGCGCTAAGGTTTGATGTAATATATGGCGGCGTGTCAAAAACAATTTATATTAAATATTATTATTATGTTGCCGGTCTCGCGACGTTCCGGATGACTCGAAACGGGTAGGTACATATTATTTTATTATTGTAAATAATAACATATTGTTTCACGCCTAAAGTTTAA
This sequence comes from Acyrthosiphon pisum, assembly GCF_005508785.2. Classification (NCBI taxonomy): domain Eukaryota; kingdom Metazoa; phylum Arthropoda; class Insecta; order Hemiptera; family Aphididae; genus Acyrthosiphon; species Acyrthosiphon pisum. The sequence continues at coordinate 10,346,364 of NC_042493.1, read as the reverse complement.
TACAGTTTGTAAGAGGTGTTCGTAGGCGTGCGGAGGTTTTCACGGCTATAATAATAATAATATGCAGTTCATAATAATTGTTTATGGGATTTAGATTCCGCACTGCGGCAGGACAAATTATTATTATTATCACTATTATTATTATTCGTGGGTATCAGCAGCGGGGGTGCTTTCAAAGTTTTGCACGGCCCTTCCGTCGATTGTAAAATTGGATACAGATGGTACGCGCTCCAGGCAGGTAATTTTTGAAATTTCCCAAGAGATTACGAGAAAATTGGGAAAAGACTGTGAAATACGTACCGCAAGGCCGTTTAAAAAAAAATATATTTTTTCTTCTGGTCGTTTGGTCGTAACTAAAAAAAAAAATAAAAAATGAATCCTGCAGAAACCTAACAATTTATTGTGTGGATTTTTTATACGTTAAGGTGCGGTGTTATACTCGACCGTAATTCTAACCAGAAGATTCAACAATAAATATTATATTTATAATGGTTTACTTGTGATATTTTTTGTTAAATTTTCGTTTTAAGTTCAGAGTATAACATAAAAATCTTAACTTCTTCCGTTGTTGTAATAGATTTTTGAATGAAATGTTTTGTCCTTGATTGCTTTCATAATGGCAATTAATTATAACACAAGTTATAACTTCATATTGGGCCAAAAATTGAAAGGGACGAGGTATGTATAATACTTACCCACCAAATCTCTGCTTTCAGTCCGTTTTCTTAACGATCTAACCATATTACGCGATAATATTGATGAAATTGAAATTGCAAGACATAATATTGTTATCCATAATGTCTAAGTTGGAAGTGATCATAGCATTTAAATTACATCGCAGGTTACATGTACATTATTATAATATCTCACGCATTGTTCATAATTTAATATTTCAAATAATACCTAATTTGTCAAATTTACTGTTTCATTATTTTTATTATAATAATAATTTTAATATTATAATTTAAATTATAATATTATTATCATTATTCTGGTCTTATTGTTTAAATTATTATTTTAATTGTCTATATATAATATAATGTATATTATTATCATCTGATGTCACATTACAATCATTATTATTATTTCAATTACCTATGTATTTTAAATACCACGTTTGTCGATGGCACTCTTGCGGTTTCGTTGCAGTTCCTGGAACAGGACACGACACCTACGGTAAGGTCAGTCATAATAAACACGGGGCCATATAACGGACCACCGAGGCACTACAGTCTTTAATCTGAGCCACAGAAAGACCCATCCGGGCAGACTTGCGGTACTGTAGGGACAAACCGGACGAACCTTCGGTATAGTACCTCGTAACCTAAGTTCATTTTTTAAAATGTATATATACACCAAATGTAATTAAAGTTTTCATATTCTCGTGTTAAATCTATAGTCGCTCGTACCCAACGTTCAAATTTTCTCCATACAAAACGTTGTTTAATTAAGGTGTTCATGCGCTTACATAATATTATATTACATAGGTACCAAGCTGCGTGTGTGCGCATGTTTAAATCAAATACCATTTTTTACCCGTAGGGCCCTATTATACAGTAAAAAATTCTAACATTTACAATGTCATTAGTTTATGGTTGGGATTTGATTATGCTCCACAAACTGCGGATGTGACATATAAAACTAAAATAATTTACTGGGTACTATAAACTGCGTTAATATTATTTATTTTTTTAGTTTATGACTCTACAACCTACACCTTCTATAATTAGTTTCGATTGTATCAACCACCTCTTATATTGTCCAGTCTCCTTTTTGCTGAATCTTTAACTAAACACTTCATTCAGATTAAATTCACATCGAGTGCCCCTACTCGGGTCGTAGAATAATTGTTATTATTTTTAATCAGGTGTACATTTTAAGAGATTACGATTATTTGTTTTTAAATTCCAGCAAAATAAGAAAACCACTACCTGAGAAATCGAGTGAATATCCAATTTTGTAAAAATATTTGGACTTCAAACAGTCATAAAAATTTAATTTGACTTCAAGGTAGACATTTTTTTTTATTAAAATAGACAAACTCATGAATTAAATGTAATCTTGAATTAAATTTTCATGATTTTTACGTATTTTGTCAAAATTTGAACTTTTAATGATTATAAAAGAAAATGATGATGATGTATTTTAAATATTTTTCAACTTTCATTGTATGGATTCAGTTGTATTATAAAAAGGTATAAACCGAAAACCGTATATCGGTATAATATGTGATATTACGTAAGCTGTAGTTTATTTTCTATTCTGATCAAAATTAATAGTTTCCGTTTTACTATATTATAGTACTATACATTTCTATCAAAGTAATATTGTTCTTTCTGTAATATAGTTCTAACTTTTTGTTTCAGTTTTATTTATAGTGGGTATAGTTACTTATTACGTCGTTGATAGATTTTTTTCATAGATGACTAGACATTAGTTATTATAAACACAAAATACAATTTTAAACACAAAATCGATTTTTTTGTCCGTAAAGTGGAGATAAATCGTAATAATCTAAAAACTATAAAAATGTCCATTACAAAGTATTTCAAATTATCCATTGTAGGTATATTATTGAAATAATAATATGTCTGTACCTATAAGTAATTTAAACATATTTGATAAGTATACGTTTGATTTATGTTTTAATATCGGTAGCACCCACTGTAAAGCCGATAAAAATACATTATTTTTAAATCGTATGAAAAAAAAAAAACCATACAACGCATTAGTTTTTTTTAATAATTATATAATTTTGAGTGGATTTTTTTTTAACCATTTCTATAGACGAGTGCGGTATGTCCTTAACGCTTAAATTCCAAACAAATACCGGTGAATTTGATTTTTTAATAATGTTACTTTTTTTTTTTTTTTGCTAAAGCAAGGTCGACAGAATATTTTTTCACGGCAAAAGTTTGAGAATAACTTGGAAGCATATTGGACGTTGAAAAGAAGAATTGTTTTTCATTAAACGCGTACCAATCGACACTTAAAAGTGAATTCCATGTACTTACTTTTTTCAGCTCCTTGTTTTATTATTAGGAAAACCTTTATAAAATATACTATACGAACATAAGTTAAGTTATAAACTAAAAAAGAAATTAATAAATTGTTGATACCTGAATGGTATGAAAATTTAAAAAAAGATCAGCAAGTGAGAACCACTCGATCTGCTGTATAAATTATGCTTCGTGTGTAGGTCACTGTAATGCATGTGTTCAATTTGAATTTAATGATATTAAATCATTGTGTACGAAAAATGGTTCTGAGCGAAGATTATAATATTAGGTATATGATAAATGAAGATAATATAAAGTAATTTATTTTAATATTAAAATGAATTAATTTTTAACGAAAAACGTTGCATTTTAGAACGTCATAGTCTGTATAAAGTATAATAATAATATACTTTAAAAGCTATTCTTGAATAATATTTTTAAATTACAATAAACTAACTAATATTTTTATTTTTCGTTTAAATATCTGATTTCGTTCAAATTTGAAGAATTTTTAAAGGAAACCAATACATTGCTCCACTCAGAATTTAAAAGTGCCCTGTGTATAATAACTTAAAAGTTGAGCAAAGTGCTGATCAATGTATTGGTTTAACAAAGTTGTTATTTTTAATCATAACATTTTTTGTGGTTTCAATAGTTTTATGTTGGTGCTCATTTAATTAACTAGAAATCTGAGCCCGATCGTATTTTTCAATCATTGATGATAGTCAAAAAAGCTGAAAAGTTCGTTAACGGAAATCTGATAGAATAGTATGTAATAAGATCACCTAAAATAATTAAAAAGGTACCATATTTATACATAAAGACTTTTTACCAATTTACCTAAAGATGGTACTGAGTTTTTTTTATACATTACTTACCTAGGTAACGTAGTTAGCAAAAACATAATATTTTATCAATTTGATTGGCATTCTACAACAAATTATAATAATTTACTAACTAGAAATAGCAATCACAATCTGATACAAACGAAAAAACTTAAAATAAAACGCATTATGTTCGTTCCGTGAAGACATTTTTGTTGTAGGTACCTGAAATGGGTAGATAGTAGATACTATACGTTTCATAATCGTTAATTCTTTGATATTATACAATAACAATTAAGTTTAAAACACGAATATTTAAGAAAAGTTTTATGAAACATTGATAAACCATGAAAGCTATTGTAGTGTACACTGTACAGTGTACATACAAAAGTGATCGCTTCACGAATTTGATACGATATATTACTGTCTAGTCTCTCCATTTATTTGGCTGTGGTACAAATGGTAGGCAGATACTAATAAAAGATTTTAGTAAAAATACAAATTAATTAATTATCAACCATAATTAATAAAAAAAATATGTGATTGTACAAATTAATGTTATATTAATTTTGGTTTATTGCAATTTGTGAAAAGTACAGAGGGATTCAAAATAAAAATACCTGCTAAATGCTTGACTCAAATTCGATAGGCAGTGAAAAAACGTTAAAATATAAAACAAAATTGTTTTTCATAAACAAAAAGAAGACGTTTATGTAAAACTAATTTAAGTTAACCCGACTACATTATTTTATGAATTGCATTTAATATTAATTTCTCTCATTTAAATTCTATTAGCAACCTACCTTTAATATAAAAAACTAAGTAGAAGTTTATCGCATTATTGTTTCAGCCAAAATAATTTGGATAGCTAATTTAATTTGATGTGCATTGTGAAAGTAATAATATAATTTGAAACTGGTTCATTATTTAATACAACTCTGAATAATGTAGGTACTTTAGTTGACGATAACATTATTATTATAGTTAGAAACTCATATTATAGGTATTAACATTCCAAAATGTGTATAAAAAATAGATACAAAACAATATAATACTTTCATTTTGAAAATCATATTAAAACTTTCAATTTTTAGTTTGACAAATAGTTTTTCATCACTTACTAAAATTTGTATGATAAACTTATTATTTATTTAATAAAATTTAAAGATTCATGAGTATTGATGTGCATTACATGTTTTGCTGTTTTTCAAAACACATACAATTTGATAACCCATTGTTATAAAAATAATTAACAGATTGTAAATGTTTTAATACAAAAAAAATCATATAAAATAGTTTATTTTATATAACCGTCGTCAACAGTGATTATTTGGATGGATTTTAATATAAAATGTATTTATATGGATTACAAAATAAAGAAGTGGGCAATGTGTGTTGCTTTGCTGTACAGTAAGTTACAAGTGAGTAACTGTAATGGATTGTGTTAAATTTGAATTCAATTATATAATATAATTTTATAAGAAAAACGATACTGAGCAAAGACGGTCAGTCAGCCTATGATATTACTATAATTATATTTGATGTTATTATTGTGAATAAAGTAATATATATATATAACCTATTTGGATCATTAAATGGAATCTTGTTTTAAATTCTCAATCCTTAGCTATAAAAGTTGTACATTTGATAAATGTTGTCAAAATTTGAACTATAAATGCTTATAAAAAAAATTGTGACTATGTATTTTTAACATTTTCAACTGCTATTGTAACAATATATTAAAAGCCTTGTATTTTTACGTTTTTTTACACAACATATACAATTTTATTGTTATTTATAGAAATAAAAACTAAAAAAATTGAAAACTGACCATGTCCGTAAAAAGTTCAAAAAGAGCTTTATAAAAATTTTTATCGTGTATGAAAAATTAAAATATAAACATTCAGTGAATTTTTCATGTATCTACATTTATTTGTTTTTGAATTACAACAAAATAACAAAATCACTACTTGAGAAATCGATCCAATCTTGTTAAAATATAAATTTCAAACGCTCATAAAAATTTAATTTGATTTGCTTGTAGACATTTTTTTTTTTTTTTTGATAAAAGTAGATAAACTTATGAAGAATTTTGTATTACATTTTCAAATCTTAGATTTAAAAAGAAACAATTGAATGAATTCTTAACTCAAAATAATTAGGTTATTTTCGTGATTTTTCCATATTTTGTCAAGATTTGAATTTTCAATTCTTATAATAAAAAACTGTGATCTTAAATATTTTTGAACTGGTATTGTAACAATATATCAGGAACCTTATATTACATTTAAAGCATTTTTACCCAACAAATACATTTTTATTGACATTCATAGGAAAAAAGACTAGTACAATTGGAAACTGAAAATATCCCTAAACAGTTCAAAACAAACCAAAATATTTTGAAAATTTTATCGTGTATAGAAAATGCAAATAAAAACAACCAGTGAAAATTTCATGTATATACGTTTATTGGTTTTAGAGTTACACCAAAAGCCAAAATAGCATAACAATTCCCGTTTTTCCTTATTCCCCCCCCCCCAAATCAAAATCACCAACTTTCCTATCAGAAAAGATACTGTTGAAGAAAATCTAAGCATTTTTACTGTTCTAAAAGGTGATGACAGACACAAAAAAAAATAAAAATAAAAAGTAAAACAAAAACACACATCATTGTAAAATCAATACATTCATCGCGCCACTCAGTATATAAAAGAAAAAAGGTTGAGGGGACGTTACAGTGAATTTTGTTGTCTCCGTCTTACAAGTGCGGAGCATACCAAATTTTACGCTCAGCAGATCACGTTTATCTCCGTTATCTCCGTTTGTTTAAAAATTAGAGTGAATTACTTCATATAACATTTAAAGGCAACATTATTATCTTAATAATGGCGAAGGCTCTTTTTTGTATTTTAATTTAAAAGCAAGTTATAATTATTTTAATATATACAAACGGTTTACAATTTTAAAATACTCATAACTCGCTATAAAATTAAAATATAATAAAAAGCCTTTGTAATTGCATAGATAATAATGTTACCTATAAGAAGTCAATTCATTCTAATTTTTATACTAATGGAGATAAACGTGATCTGATATGTTACGCACTTGTAAGACGTAGTCAACAAATGTCACTGTAACGTCTCCTTAACATATGCGAGTGTTAGGAAATGTATTACATTACCAAATTTTGGTCGAGTGGCTAAGCAAAATTGTAAATTTTTAGATGGTGGTTGAGTAATTACGGCTGTAATTTCAGAAATTAAGAATTTTCACTATTCTTGATATATTTGCGACATTCTGTGAAAATATGTTTCTTATTGATATGAATCCCACATGAAGTACCTATTAATTATGACATCCTCTATTGCCATTGAGGAACGGTGTGATATTTTTTTGGGGTTAATTTCGAGTCTTCTTGTTATTGGACAATTCGAGGGTAAAGGACCAACTATCAATATTTTGTTTGATTTCATGAAGTTAAGTGGAATATTATAAATATTTTTGCTGGATACTATGATATAACTGTACATTTATTTTTCATTAAGGTTAGTATGAGTGTGATAAATTAAAAAAGAGAAGACTGCGTGGAATCCACGAGAAAATGTTTATTGGCTCATGTTTGCATTTTTGGATGAAAATTATAAATTTAGATATTTTGGGAGATGATGAAAAACCAGATATTTGAAACTATTTTGTCAGGTTAATAATGATAAACTGTAATTGAGTTTTTCCTGTTATTCTGATTTTGCTTTTGCAAGTAGATTGGACAAGCGAGGCGATTTTTTTTTCTATTAATGGTAATAAAAATTAAAAAGTAAAGTAATTGAACTTATTTAGCCCTGGGGCAACTTGTTTATCTGCGAAAATGAATTTGACAAGGATTGAGACCGATTCTCAATTAAAGATTTCTATAATATATTAATACTGATCAATCCAAAAATATAGTAACTTAAAAATTGTTTAATATTGTAACGTATTACAGACACTTGGTTCATACAACCAAGGAGGTGTGTTGCAGTATACCTATGTTACCGGGTATATTTTTTATGGACAATATAACCCACCGCATTGTTCAAGTGAAAAGTTATAAGTTAAATCCTAGAGAAAACTTAGAACCATGCAATACGTAGATTGTAAATTTTGTTCATTAGTTTAAATACCTAATTTATTCAAGAGCAAGATAAGGTAGTCTACCTCCACAATGTGTTACGTTGGAGATAACTATAAGATTTTTCCACAAACACAGAATATATTACTATCCAGTATCTACGTTAGAATATTTTTAAATTATTTTTCATTTATTAGTTTTTTTAATAATTCTTACTGGTTAATTAAGAGAACTGAGTCCAAATTTGGTTCTGCACCATACAGAACACAACATGGTAATTTACCCAACAATATTGATGATGAGAAGTATTATTTGTTATCACCTCACAAAATAAACACTAATGGGACCACATGATAATTGTATTATCTATGACACAGGCTCATACCATTTTCCAACATTATGATTGTATCTTTCTACATATCCTTGGCCTTGAAAATGCTGTGGCTGCTCGTGCAGGTACTATTTTTAACTATTAACACAATTATTTATCAATAATTTTTGTAGTAAATTCCCTGTCTGACTGAAGTAAATGTAGTGCTCATCGTTCGAAACAAAATTTAAAACGCTCACTTGTGACTTAAGTTGCTCATTTTGAAGTAAGTGGTCGAAGGCATTAGCATTTAGTAGCATGATTAGATAATTCAGTATATTATGCCAACTTGCCCACTAACATTAAAATCTGCCTATCTTAATGGATTTCCAACAACGCATTTATTTGGTGTTAATTATTTAGTATTACATATTATACTGTACAAAGACATTGAAATAAACATAATATGCATTTCAGTTCTAGGAATGTCTTACTTATTCTTTTAATTATTAATCAAATATATCCCTTCTACCACGGGCTTTACCACGTTTTTATTTTTTCAAAATAATTTTCCTAATTAAAAAATTAATAAAATTTTCATATTCAGTTTTTTGGTTTTAAAATAATATTATGGTTTATTTTTCTTATTTCTATAATATATTTACCCAAATTATATTGGTTTTGAATTTTAGTTTTTTGTGATTTTTCATAGTGTTTCCTAGTTAAAAATTTACTATTTTTTTTTGTCTTGGTAGTCATAAATTAAATTAAATTTATCATAAAACAATATTGTTATGTAATGAATAATGATTCATAAGACGTATTAGACCGAAATTATTTTCAAAACAGAATTCTATAATAACTAAAATAACTGTTAGAAACTCGGAATTAAAATACGGCTCGGCTTTTAACGATTATATGACAAAAACCACAGTTTATGCACTGCTCGCACTGGATTAATATCACGTGGAACAAGAATATAAAGCTTACTCTTATTTATTTCTGTTCGAACCTATCCAATATTTTGGTGTTTGATTAAGATAAGACATTTCTACTTGGTATAATAAAATTTTAATCCTTTTTCCCCATGACAGGTAGTGATAGTGGATAGTGTGAGGTAGGTATACGGTATTATTATTATAACACAAAATCATAAATATTTTATATTTAATTAATTTTTTGCCTAACTCGGAATAGACATTCAGTAAATTTGTACTCATATATCATTATTTTTTTGCATTTGATAAAACTATTGATTTTACTATATATTTACGATGGCTTGACTGTTTACTAAGTTCAAAAGCCACAGACAAAAGTAATTTCATTATTCGGGAGACTTTCCTAATATGGTTTAAACTCTCGCAAAGTCTAATACAAACAAGTCATGTTATTTATGCAAGTGAAACCTTTTTACCTCACAAAAACTGGACTCATTAAGCAACATCAAAAGAACAAAATGTATCCAACCACATACTGTTAATTTTATATTTGTAAAGTGTTAATAGTTTAATCTGATTGATACTACCATGTCACACACGACCTACACTTTTTCTCAAATTAATGATTATCCCCTTCTCCATACATAACAAATCTAAACACTTTATTTTATTTTGAACATTACACATCCATCATATAATATATTATATACCATTGAAATTCGGTTTTTGAATTTTATAAAAGCAGAAAATATACATAATATATACATTAACAATAGTGCGAATTTAAGGAGGGTCAGAATCATGAGATTTTTTTATATTATACACACGGCTTTGTCGCTCTCTTCCTTAAAAATTACTGTAAATGGGATTTGAATATTTTTCAATTCATAAAAATCACAAAGACGTCTTTCAAATACCCGCTGCGCCATACCGCTTTATAAATATTATGTTACATTATATGTATAATGTATTATAACATAATATTAAGCTTAAATGATTCGTAATAGTTTCACTAATATCATAACTGAATACTAATAATTATTGTTTTTCCAACCAACACGCACAGCTGTATAACCAATCAATAGATAATATTCTATCTTTCTATACTATATATAGGATGTATTTCAAAAGTCTTCACCTGATTTCAAAATTTATTTTAAAAGGAAGAATATACATCTAGGGGTGGGTTGAAGTAAAAAATATTCTTAAAACAATCAAGTTTAGGTATATTAGTTTGCGTACAAATGTTCAATGTGACCCCACTGACTTGCATACGTTATAATATTATAACCTATACCGTATTCAAATTCTATTCAAATTCTATTCAAATTCAGATTTCTGAGCTACACAAATTTGTAATTGAATGGACACATTTGTAAGTCAACTAATTTGGTTATTTTAAAAATATATTTTACTAATTTCCTCGTATCTTCTTCGTCATCTTTACGAAATACACTTGAAACCTACAACTGTAAAACGGAATGGTAATTTCTATTGTCTTATTTCTTAATTTTTTAACTTTTTTGAAGTAATACTTAAATGTTTAATTTAATGTTTCGAAAAAAAAAATGTTATAAATATTTAAAGAAAGTTTAGATGAGCGAAATAAAGTTGCTCAGAGGTACCAGAAAAATATTGGTCCACTACTCCGCTCATCTAAATTTATATTTTAGCATATATAGATTGTGTTCATTTGAACTAATTTTTTGGTATTATAATGATGGTTATTGACTGATAGTATATTTGAATACATTGTGGCTTTCAAAGAGGTTATAACAAAATGTATGGGAATAATACGATATTCATTTTTGGCTCTCTAGAAAAATGAAATAATATTATAATTTGGATACGTAGCTGTTTGGTCTACCACGGTTATCATGTGATGCACTAGTAATACCAATTTTTCTAGTGGCTTGGATGGAGACTGCTACATAATTCAAATGGATGAATCATCATCGCACGGTTTATATTTTATATCGAGGTACTCATAAATCTTGTAAAAATACATACATGTATACATTATGCATATTGTATGCAAACATTGTGTTGGTCTTGTAAATCATACTCCAACTATGTTTTTTTAAGGTAATTTTGATTTTGGTGTCGAGTTACATCCACACCAATTAGAGATTTACTAATTAGGTATATAATATTGCTCATAGTGTGATATATTATAATACTCAAGATAATGTATGTCAATGGTGTAGCCAGAATTTTGCTTTGGAGGGTTTAGGTTGATAATTTGTTGTATAGGCAAATAGCCTAAACATGTGGAACATTATGAGACAATATATTGTATGCAAATAATTATAAAAAATATACCTATACAAAGTTACAGTAATATATGTATTAAAAAACCAGATATTACGTTAAGTTGCAAGTGTCATTAATTGTCGACAGTCTGATGACCACAATATTTATAGATAAATTTATTTTGGCAAGTGTGGTGAAATTTGTGTGAGCAGTGTTTGCACACACGCATGCGCGTTTATGTCTAGAAGGCTCACATTAAATCAACATCCAGTATACTTTGGAATGGAGTTCAAAATTAAATCAGAAGTTCTCTACTATGCAAATCAGGTACTCGCGTAGCGATTCATTTAATTTAATTTGATAACTATTTTATGCGACGAACGATAACGATAGTAAACCCTATTTCAATACTTAGGTATTGAATTTGGTGGGCACCAAAAGCCTATACCGTTGCTGCTGAGTGCTGACCGTGAGCAACAGGATGGACGTTGTGTGAATAAAGTAAATAGCTTGCGTTTTCAAGTGAATCCGGTCCGAGGAAGAGTCCCGTTGATTTACTGTTATTGAGCCGCAAACAAAAGACCCACCTATGCTGGCCTAACCTAACCTAACTCACAAGCGAACGACGTCTACTATGGCTGTCTTATGGTTCGAGAACTTCGTCGAAAATTATTTCAAAGTTCACTTCGAAACTGTCTCGCTGACCGTCAAGTCAAAAAAACCGATTATAGGTACTCGGTCTACCGGTTTGTGGTTAATAATTATTATAGTCACGGACTGATGTTGAGATGTCAAAATAACTGTTTGATACTAACAAAACTCTCCTCTTCATCTACGGAAATATTTTACATTTAGCAATAAATAAATGTATTATAAGCCATAATGTTGTAGGCCTGTACACTACATAATAATTTATAGATAAAGGTACAAAATATCGTCTGATCACAATTATTATTTCCGTTCAATGATATATTTTTACCGTGTAGGTTTCTAAATTGAAAATCTTTATAATATAATATCGTAATCTTAAAGTTGTGAATTAACCATTATTTCTGAAAATAAAAATGCCTATGGTAATATCTTATTAACGCTTGATAGACAATTCAAAAAATATATAACTTATGACTTTTTAATCATTATTACTACCTATATACAGTTTTAGTCATTACTCATTAAATATTTAGACATTTTAAATTGTATAGTTTAGTAAATTTTGGGCATAAGAAATATGTGAGAATGTTAATTGCTTATGGAAATAATTTTATTGTGAAATATGTGCCACACCCAAGTATCTATATTCATATTGGAAGTTCATTTTTACAGTTTTATTCTTAACAAAACTTATATATTATTTATATACCTATTATAAAATAGTTTTGAAATGCTCCGGTATTTCAAGTGAAAACTTCTTTATATAGTTGTAAATTGAAAACTGTCGTAAAGCTGCTCTCTTTAATGTAATTTTGTCTACCTATAAAAAAAAAGGTATGTTTGTTGTTTTCTCTATTAGTTTAATTATATTATTTTATTCTAATTGAGCTTTATTTATATAAAATATTCGTAATTATCTACCTGTAAATGTATTATAGTATATAATTGTGTTACTTAATCTCTACTATAACTTAACAGAGGTAGCAATTTTCTATACATTGTAAATTCGACATTGGTCTGTGTCATTTAAAATAAACAAATAAATGCGATTGAATTGTTTTTAATTGACGATATGTTATGTATTTTATGATTAAACCGAAATTAAATAATTTAAAGTAACTATAAATAAAAAAAAAATAATATTTCAATCATAATCCAGTAGGTACCAAAAGAAAATAGAGAAGTGTATAAACTTAGATCGAAACATGTAATCAAACTTTTGTCTTTATAGGTACACACTTAAACATGGTCAGCAATCCAGTTAATTATTTTTGTGTTGAGTGTCATCCGAAAAGAAATTTTATTTAAAGAAACTATAAATTAAAAAATAATTTCCAACACAATCCAGTACGTAAAAAAAAGAAAAAAGAAACTATATTATTAACCAAGATCAAAACACTCGAAAGATCCAACCGTAATTGTATCAAACTTTTGTCTTTAGAGTATATAAACCCACTATAATATAAAGCCACAAATTGAGTGAATTATTGTTGTATTGATGAGTGTCATCACTCGCCGTTTACCACGCTCACGGGCGAGAAATATCTTTACTTACCAAGAAATGGTGTGGGTGTCCCCCGCGGCTCATTTAAGCGATAACGACAGCACAATACACTGATGTCAATTTACAACATGATTCACTCACACAAGATATGACATTCTAAGACAATTTCCTATACATAGGTGCAATATTAGGATTTCACTCGCAATAATTCAACACACTAAAAATAATTTTCAATACTTAACGGTAGGTACACACGCGATTTTCCTGAGATCTTAAAATATTAATATTTGTTATTAATTTGATTTTTTGTTAACGTAATATTATTTTGATTCATGGACGTCGTAATGACGTGTATCGAAGTGCTGTAGACACATCTGATAAATCTTCGCCCGACCAAGAAATATACTGCGGATATGAGATATAAATATAATTTGTAAGTATTTTGTACGATGTTGTTGAAGCTCACGCCTGTGTCAGATTATAATGCATAATAAATGCAGAGCGAATTTAACACTACGCATTTAACATCACCTGTCAGAAGTTTTTTATTTACTTGATTTTGAAGCGGGATACGGAAAAACCAAAGGTTAAAAAATTATACGGGTAGGTATACCTACGCCGTAGTATTTTAACCACCTTAGTTAACAATTCCGTATGGTGAAACACAAACTGCTGTATAATTAATATGCAATTATATTACTAGGGTTATACGTAAAACATAAATTATCTACGATTTCGTGTACGACATATTTTGGAGACAAACATTATAATAATAATAATAATATAGTCATAATAGTGGTTATAGAACGTGATCCATTCATTTTTACATAAATATTAAATACTTAGGTACATAATTATAATAATGTTATATTCATCAAAAATACAATTATTATACTGCTATTAAATGTATGATACAATTTATGCAATTTATTGGCATTATTGTAAATTATTGCAGTTCAGAAATCTGATTGACGTATAATATTATTATCATAATACGACGTTTGCACAGCGAGGAATAAAATAAACACTTTATGTAATAAAACATTGATTTAACAACTCTTGTCATTTCCTTATCAAGTGTCAAGAGCTTGAAACTTTATAATTAAATTTTTACGACTTATTTTCCATGTAAGTTTATCAGGAAATTAACGTATTTTGATTCTACAATTAACACAGCGTTCATAATTTAAAAGCACCTATCTAAGTATACAGATTCTGAGTGTCTAAATAATGGCATTCTGAGATGAACAAAGTCAAGATTTTATTTAAAGCTGCAAGAGTTACCATGTAAAATACGTACTTAGTATAGTTTTATTGCAGTTTTGTTGCAGCTTTTACAATGTTTTTTTCAACTAAAATGTCTTTGAAATTCTAATAACGACCATTTTTAAGTACAATAATCGTATTAATTATAATACAATGATGACATTATGTTCAATTTAAAAATAATTAATTAGTTTCCTGTGTATGCAATCTTACTGCATAAAACATTTTTTATCCGAAAAAAAATTCAAAATTCTGAAATTCTATTAATTATTTTTTTCAAATACAACAATCAAATAAATGTTCTAGAATTATTGGGTTCAATTTAAATTATTTCTAAAAGTTACAGTACAAATTAAAAAAATTGCAACAGGAATGTTTGTTATTTTTTTTTTTTTGCTTTACTTCACATTAAATTGAATATTTAAATATGATATTATTAACTAATATTTTTATCGATTATATATTATTAGAAATGAATTTTTTTTTTATTTTAATATTTAAGGTTCCTATTTTTTATTATCCTTATATCAAATAACTAGCAATAATTGGCTACGAATTGTTTAATGTTTTTGAAGTGGGGAAAGAAATGTGTTAATAGAAAACTTAATAAGAAGTGTAATTGATAAGTCATTAATTCTTAAAATAATATAACACATATTATTAATAAGCCAATCTAAAACACTAAATAAACTGAGAAATGGAGTGTAGAACGTTAAATGAATCAGTCTGTACACACATATATAATATAGGTATATACATAATATAAGTATGTTCTTGTTCTTGCTATGTCACTGAAGTTTTAATTTTGTTTGGAGGACCCAATTTAAACTTTGTGAACTCGTATAATGTTTGGAGAACACTAGCTAAAAGAAAGAAAAATTGAAAAGAACACTTTTTAAATAATTTGTATCTATAAACATATAACAAGAAAGTTATTGACGTGATCAAATATGAAAATATTACAACAAAGTTGTTTTAAAGTCTCCAAAAAAGTACAAAATAAACATTACGAAAATCGAAATGAAAAATTTCAGGAATAATATGCTTAAAACTAACTGAACATTATAATACAGCGGGAGAAAAGCTTCGGTGACCGGTGTTATTGGTTTCGACTTAGGTACGTATACTTTATGCTGTCGTTACGGTAATGACTTAGGCATATTATAATAATCAACCAGAAATATTACTTTTTTGTTATTTTTACTGTATTTGGATCATTAGAACAAGATATTATGACGAATCTACGTCAAATGTATTAATTAATTTCCTAATGCTCTTATAATAGTTGTGTGGGTCACTAACGTTGTAGACATTTTTTTAAAACATGCTGCTAGTTGAACGCCTGAACTTTTACATTTTTGTCAAAACTGCAATGAAAATAATACTTTTGATAATATTATAACGAGGTCTTTGGATACCCGTAATAACATTTTTAACGGTAACCAAGGTACGCATGTATAAAACACGGTCATAACCTATATCATATCCAATATACTGTGAATGTATGAATTGATATTTAATAGATAGGTATACTGTGTTCTTAGATCACACTCTATGATGTAAATTATATAATATAATTTCCTCTTACAATACCTATGTTTATAGAGCCATGATATATATTAATAATATATAATGATCACTCAAATTGTAAACGTGTCACGTATCCTACCTAACATTTTTTTTTTAAGTCATAAGTTCGGAAAATATACTACAATAAGAAACTTGCATAATATACCGTTGAAAAACCCTTGTCATATGTTTTTCCGAATAGAAGTCACGAAATTAATAATCTTATTTTTCCTTATAGTATCAACATAATTCAATGTTTATTTTTATTTTTCAGTCATTACTTTTAAGAAAGCATTCTACGCAAGGAATATGTTTTTTTTTTAATATTTCAGTCTAAAGCCCCATAATAGAAGTGTATATATTTTAGGGTTTCTTTGGACGATTTTAAGTTAACGATAATTTAAAATCTAATCAAAAATATGGGTTCAAAGCAATCCATGCATAATTATAATAATAACAATGTGTCCTCGATAACAATAAGTAAATATTATTCCACCGACTAAATGAAAAATTTAAAAATATAATATCAAGTTCACAATGAGTTATTTCCTCTATTTCTTTAAATTACTTTTCGACTAATCATTTTTTTTTTTTGTTTGAATGATTGTTTGCTCCTACGTGTTATTATAATGGTATTTTGTGGGTCAGCGTCGATAATTCGGTTGAAATTGATTCACGCTTTACAATTGGATTCTATTTCCGTTTGTTATAATAATAAATTATCGTCCTAAATTATTATTTTTCGAGTTACGGTAGACGACAGTGGACGATACATGTGCTTCAAGTGCAAAAAGACGGGCAAAAGAGGTCAAGATGTGCTAATTTGTCTTATTTTTCCGATCAACTGCAGAGGCCAATACAATTCATATTTTTACAAAAACGAAAAATAAGTTAAATTATTGGATGTTACGTAAACAAATAATTAAAATAAGCTACTGAATATTACGGTCTGAGATAAAACGATTAAACTAGGCTGAAATGTACCTAGTTCCGTAGAAACCACGGTACGTTCATTGAACCAGGGCACCTCAATGGGGCCAATACTTAAATAATATAAGTATATATCTATGCTAATAAAAAAATATTTTTTAAAAATATACTAATAATATAGTGAGTACTTCTCACACGATATAGGTACCATATTACGGTCAACTTATATATCTATACTATGTTGTTTATACGGTGGTGGAACATTACTATATTTTATTAAAGACACTCATTTTTTAAATAATGAAATGTCAACATGTTGAATGTTATTAGTATAATAATGATAATGCTGTTTGTTGTTATATTGTACCAGCTATCCATTGCTTATTTAGACCATCTTCAGATAAAATATTAATGAAAAATAATGGGCCCACAGATTAAATTTACATATCTAATAATTCTAGCTACGGCATTGAGTATACCGAGCTCAATTCTACATGGCATCCCTTGTGGAGTGCGTCGTCTGGTAAAGGAACCTGTGAAAGCTGAATTCGTCCAACTGTACCGTATAAGCTAATAATAATCATAGCTTAACTAACTATTATCACATTATTATAATATTAAGTGCGATGTTATGTTCTTCACACAGACTTTGTCTTAGATTTTGAGCAGAACGTTGAAATTGTATAGCTATTATATTTTAGTCTTACAACCATGTGTTTTTTGTGTAAGTTGTGCATACTATCATCACCTATTACAGCTTTTAAAGTTCAGGTTTATATAAAATTCACCAAAATCGTGAAAATCTGTAAATTATTTTAGTTAAAAATGCACAATTTTCAATTTTAATGTCTGAGGCTTGACAAATTAATACGAAATCATTAATATATTTTTCTAAATTCAAAATAAAAGTTATGTATAATTTGTATGTGCTTTTGAAGTTTTGAAGTTCAAATCTTATCATCAATTGCACATTCAAACATGTAATATTATTAGTAATAATGCGTCTTCATAAAATATTATTTTACTAATTTACTCTTAATTTACAAAATATAAATTGTAGAACGGAAATAATTGTTTATAATAATTATTATTTTCTGAAAACGATTAAATTATAAAACACCTAATTAGACTAACTTCAAGTCAATGACATTCGTTAACATTTTAGATTCTGAATGGAACGAAAAATGTTTTGATTTTACAATGATGTGTGTTTTTTTTTTTTTGTGCTTGTCATCACCTTTTAGGACAGTGAAATTGCAAAAAAACAAGTGATTGGATTTTCTTCAACAGTACCTTTTCTGATAGGAAAGTGAATCTAGTTGGTACTTTGGGGGGGGGGGGGTCAGAAGTAAAATTTCAAATCCAGTAGTTTTCAAAATCGACGTGAAAAACAAAAGAAAAATTAAGGAAAAACGGGAATTTTTACGCAAAATTTGTTTTCGAGAAAATCGGTTTTGGTACAACTCTAAAACAAATAACCGTAGGTACATACAATTTTAAGTGAATGTTTATATCAGCATTTTATATATACGATAAAATTTTGAAAATAATTTGATTCTTTTTGAGCTGTTTACGGACATTGTCAGTTTTAAATTTTTTAGTTTTTTTATAAATAGCAATAAAGTTATATCTGTTGGGACAAAAATTGTAAACAATTAACACAAGGTTCCTGATATATTGTTACAATAGCAGTTGAAAAATATTAAAAATACATAGGCACAATTTTTTTTTATAAGCATTTGAAGTTCAAATTTTAAATTTAATAATTATTTTGTAAATAAAAATTCATAAAATGTTCAACTTATATATCTAAGGATTAAAAATTTAAAACAAGATTTTATGTAAGTAGTTAATTTTGTTACCAAAGAATCTAAAAAATACATAAGCACAGTTTATTTTTATACTCGTTTTAAGTTAAAATTTGGACGAAATTACATATAAAAAAACCTAGAATAACTATTTTAATTATTTTGTTATGATTGTATAATATTATTCGTGGGTACTTGAAACTTCTAAAGTATACTATTATATATCTATGATAGTATCACGGTTTGTTGCTGATGTATAACGCGTTATAAGTACCTAATGGATATTGTGATATGATTAATTTGGAATTTATTATAGGTACCTATTATAGGTCAATTTTTTTTTTAATACCATAGATATAATAGTATAATATATCTTATACCTAGATTCAGTCTCCGCTCAGAATCGTTTTTCTTATACAATGATATTCTATCACTGAATTCAAATTCAATACCATCCATTATACATTGACCCACTTGTAACCTACTATACAGCAGAGCGACATCCACTTGCCCACCTTTTTTAATTTTTCTTTTGCTTTTTTTTACCGGAACACCAGAAACTACGATTAGATATTATTATTTACTGCAAAGCGCCAATTTATTTATGAAGATATCAGTAATCTGCAATAAACTCGATCGTTAGGAACATATTATCTGCAATGTTATTATAATTTATAGTTAATATTACATTTTATTGTTGTTTCAATATGTCATAATATTATTTACAGCTTCACACTGTGTAATAAGATTTAATAAAAACATTGAAAACTTATAATTTATTCAATTAAACAAGATAATTATCAGACATAATTTTTAACGACTTTTAGAAAGGAACAAAAACGAAAACAGAGTTTCAACAAACAGAACCGATACTTGCTTTTACCACTTCAGTTGAATAGCGTGGAGGTGCATTTATAAGCTGTTCTTGCGTTTATACCCTAATTCGGAATTAGTTACTTTAATAGTTAAGTAGGCATTTGAAATGATAGATTAATTGTATACCTACTACAAAATAATCTATTAACACTGATTCTATCGTCACTAATTCCATACATCGAAACCACTCTGGGCTGGTAATTTATAGTTAAAATAAATCGGTACATATATATTTACCATTAAATATAATTATCATGTTTAATGATTTTAATATCATGTAAATATCATTGTATCATTATAGTATAATAATTATACAATATTTGATAAGACTGATACTTATCAAAAGTGTACATTTTCCTTTCCCTACAATAACCGTTTCCCCTAAATTAGATACCTATTGACTGATTCCTGTTTACTCCATAAACAATTTCTATATACTAAGCTAATTAGACATATTATGTAATAAATAATAATATATATCATAATTTATTTTAGTTTTACAATAATGTTTATTATAAATTCTAAGATATTAAATAACTAATACTTTTCAAATTTGTTTACACATCTGTCTGAACTTTGTTCTTGTTACTAATGCTCATAAAATATATTTGAAAAAAAAAAATATTAGACACATAATTATCACGTTTAATTCATGTACGCACATATGTTTACTAGAAACGGGATTTAGTCGATATCTCATCTGGCGGAAACCGGTAAAGATAAAGGAAAATGTTTGGTGAAAACGTGTTATAGCCACTATATTTAACTTTGGCATAGGTGTTGCATTCAATCTAAAGACGTTAAAATTGTATACCTTTACGTGTTTTATATTGATATAAATGTCGTCAAATATATGGTACGCACGTTAAACATTATTCAAAAGTATAAATGTAAATGTTTCAATCTGCGTTATTCTTAAATCATTTATTATTTCTTCTCCTTTTGTCGTACAGCCAATTATGAATATAATAAAATAAATATAAATATATATTTATAATATTTAAAATTATGAACATTTTCCGAATTATATTTTACTTAAATATAATATATAGTTTACTCATTAATTAACAATGCGATATTTTCATATTATATATATACCTAGGTACTGCGTTTATATATATATAAAAAAAAACAAAGAAATATTTATAAACCAAACAACATAATGAGTCGTAAAATATCTCACCGAGAAGCCGCCTCTGCGTTGTTAAAATTTTAGATTAATATCAAATAAATAAAGGAGCAATTAGAATCAAGCAGCAAATGACACGAAGTACTGGTAACAATATATATATATAAGCTAAAGTTCCGTCGTTTCTGGCCAAACATAATGAGATTACCTATAGAAAAACCATTTTCTTTCATTAATTTCATATTATATAGAGTTCTCGATATATATGTCGTTCTGTATTTTACGCTTGAATTTTTATGGATTTATATGAAATAAGTCAAACTATATACTGACGCGATACTGCAGTATTACCGACGAATGTTGCTGCATACAAACAATTATATTAAATCTAAAGAAAATGTATTATTTCCTATGATTGAATTGATCTGGACTACGACAATGAAGAAGGATAAAATGGGGATAAGCATTTTGTTAGGTCACAAATATGGGTTTTAGAGGCATATAATATACAGATGATCCGGCTGTATTTTATTTACGAAAAAAATAATACCTGAGGCTCCGTAGTGTTATTGTCAGTCTTTTGGAGAAAAAATACGTCAACGTGTTTATACAATACAGAAAATGTATTTTACATGGTCGCTTGTTGTACACCTACGTTGTCAGTAAACGAAAATAAAAATTCAAAAGGCAAATCAAAAATTGTAATTACAATATTCTTGAACTATTGCAGGTAATTCAAATAAAATTACAATCGTATTTTAGTCGTAAGGAACCCAATCAGTAGATCTTGCAAAAGAATAACCCTTTTACATTTTTATATCGATATATTATAATATTATGAATATAATGTAATAATACTTAGAATATAATGTATTAATACTTGGAAGCATAATATACAAATATTCCCAATAATATGTACTGATGAATCTATAATGTTTTGTTGTGCGACTGGTGTTTCCACGCAGTGTTTCATTCGGTAATAATCTTTTTAAGTATTAAATAAATTTGATAAATAATGTTTATAATTTATTGGATATTTAACTTTATAATAATAATTATCGTACATGAAAAGCAATAAGCCTAAACATTTCGTAAAAAAGAGGACATCGGTAGTAGTTTTCTTCTAATTATTAAGTGAAGGTTCCATGCACAATGAAGACTGTGTTATTCCTGCGCTGTATTATAATATTATTATTTAGGTACACAATTTCTAGTCAGACAAAATACTTTCTCAGAAATGATAAGATTTCAAAGTTTAGATTACCATTATGTTTTAGAATAATAGGATAATCGTACCGAAAACAGTTATAAACGAAACTTTGAAAAGAAAAATGGTATAGGTACCACCCGACGAATATAGTTCAGATAGGTACCTATGGAATAACAAAAGGATTGCTGGGACTTTGGTTGAGTTTTAATGGAAAGCCAATAAAATAGGAATTTATTATCAATAAACGAATACTTGTGAAATTTCCATTTATTTAAAATGTAAGATAGGTAGAATGCATATAATACAATATAGGTACATAATATTATTATACTGAGTGTCTCATCGACTCACACTGTTTGTCTTCGTGCGCCATCAGTAATAATGTAATTATATTATTATGTACCTGCCATACTATCTACATCCCATCTAAGAGCTTAACCTCATAACCTTCAGATGAGGATTCAAAGATTTTACACACCGATAAATTTCGTTCTAAATTTAAAATAAGTACCCACGAGATACGAAATTGATTTAAAACATTACCGGTCTAAGTATGATTTTTTTTTCATCATATTATATAGGTCGTTAAGACGCATAATTGGGAAAAGTGATGTAGTTGGCGTTTCATATGACATTTTATCATTAATTTACATTGAATAAATAATGCATTCAAAAAATAATATCGTTTCATTTTTATATATATATACTATAAATCCGTTTATATTATGCGTGTTTAATATTATGCGCATGTTTGCCTTTCAATATTGGGAATTTATTTTATTAAATTATTTCATTGGATAAAATTGCGAATTTATAAGTGCATATTTCTGGCTGTTATTTCATGTTTTTAAAGTCCATTAATTAACAACCGTTTTAATAAATATTCAAATGATTAAAGTAAATTATTATATTAATCCAGCATTTAAAATATTTGCATGAGTAAAAATGCATATAAATTATTGTAATAATTAATGTGGGTCTCTATTATTTTAGTAATGTGATTTCCCAAAAATCATGATATAGGTAATGCAAATATTAATTAGAAAAAAATTTACTGACGTGATAAATACATTAATCTACCCTGTACATTATATAAATTATTAATGATTTTTAGTAATATGTTATATTATAATAATGTCCTTGTCCTTGTCAATATATATATGTATAATATATATCAATAATATAAAACTAAACTTATAAGTGTTTAAAAAAAAAAAAAATCCATTATTAGCAACCAACCTTTTAAATATATACTAAATTAGTAACAAATTATGATAATATGAAATAGGAACGATCAATAGGAAGGTATTTCGAATATTTTAAATTTTAAATGAAAGTTCATAAAAATGTACCAAAAAAACTATTAATTTTAAGTTACTTATTACTTATTAGTGACCGGTAGTCACATTAACGTAATAATTATTGTTTGTTTTTCAAATGGAAATATTCACACATGCTGTGGTCTGTGATGCCATTATGGATTATTGCTTAATTTTTAATTTATGTAACACCCGCCACTAAAATATAATTTTGATGAATTAAAATCTCAGTTTCATAATAATATAGGTACTTAATATTACGCGTAATAGTTCATTTCAGTTCCTATTTGAAATACATTTAAATTAACTATAATAATAATGTGTCTGAGTCCTAAATAATTGATAAATACTATATGATTTAGGCAAGTTAAATATACCTGCAGTTTATGTATTGTATGGTTTATTATTATAATGCAGAATAGTATTATTTTTGTTTTTGTAAACTGTGACGGTGCCAATATTTGACAAACATTTAACTATAATAAAGCTATCTACCCGTTTAAAGTTTAAGGACGCGCACTGCAGTTGTGGTGGGATGGAGGAATATTTTATGCCGTTGTGAATATAATATTTTACCACGATTTCACGCTACACCGTCAAACTGCAGCAGTAAATCATCACGAGTAAACCTTTGAAAAAAAAAAAATCCCTATTGCAATCGAATAAAAATTCTGCAAGAACGTCAACAGCATATAGAATAACACTGTCGTTATATTATACGTATTATTTGTGTTAAATTGAGTACAGGCAAAAGGGTCCGTCAAACACAGCTGTGGGATGCATACGGGCACTACGGGAACCGGAAGTTTCAGTAACTCTCGAGCTCGACGAAATAATATGTGTGTGTTTTCACGCAAAAAGTATTTCTTTACTTTCACTATCTATATTTTGTTGGGATAGTAGGGGGGGGGGGTACCTAGCTACCTTGTGGGTTATCAATACCACCGCTACCGCCGCCGCTGCTATTACGAATAATATTATTATTATTGTATTGATTCGAGTTGGGGACTTTGGGTTCACAGATTAATGGACATTTAAATAATATAAACGAAAATTATTACAACGTGCCATTTTGCCTAACGGTAGTTAAATGTTGTTCGCGCCGATAACATGCGCCCTATATAATATAATATGCAAAGTCCATAATATATTGCGTAACACCACTCGAGGTCTATTTGTCTGACTCGAGTCTGTGATCTTCGGTTACCGATAAAATTATCGCGGATGCCAGCAGTTATAATATTATTATCTACGATCGGGGTAAAGTCGACAAACAAACAGACATCAAACGCGCTGTGTGGACGTCGGTTTTGGCTTATGCCGCCGCCGCCGCAACGATCTCGAAGGTCGATCTTTCCATTCAAAACCGTCGTGTGATCGTAGTGGAACCACGTATACCACGTTTACCACACACACACACACACACACACACACACACACACACACACACGAGTACGACTTCCACTGTGAGTGGACTGAAATGTTATATCACAATTGAAATCAAAACGAAATAATTAATATAATAACGATGATAGTTTTAATTAAATATATAGATTAGGTAATCCGATTACCGGGCGATAATAATAATTATTTAAACATATATATGAATAAAAACGGTTTAGGGATTAAGGGGCGGCATCATGTTTTTACCATCTGTATATAAATACATTATAATTTCCTGCCAAAATTAAGATTATTGTTTTATAATGTACTATGTAACGTAAAATATTTCATTGATAATACAATGACAATATGTCGAAATAAAAAGACACAGAAAGAGGGTGACACGCACAAAATACGTATTTTAATATCATATATTATTATTGGCTATACGTTGAATTTATGCATTTAGCGTATCATATACGATGTAGGTATCGTGTAAAATGACATATTATTGACCCGACGCAAACCTATTCGATTTAAATAAATACCGTGGTTAGGTCAATACCGATCAACGACCAGACTCGCATATGACATTTCCACGAGCACGACGGACCCCTGCACCGCGAATCGTGGCGCTTACTGAAAAAAAAAGAAAAATTTCGCACGTACATAATATTATAGGAAAGACGTACCTACATAATAATATTCGGTATTTGGAATAAAGATAAACGTATGTAAAATACCCAAAACACGGTTAGGGACCGTGGACATTCAGAAGCGTGACTTCTAGACAATGCATTATGTTACGTGTCTATTTACATCGATAAACACATCATGTCACACGTCAGCTATCGCCGCCTCGGTATTAGCAAAAGAAAAAATGAGTATTATATAAAAACACTAAGAGTCCGTTGTCCCGTCATTTACTTATGATAGTTCATAAACCCCACAAATCGACCCCTTCTACATTTCGTTATCAAATATCTAGAACTCCAAATGTTGTAAATCTTGTAGGGTCATTTATCCGTTTTAAATCAAATGGAATTAATTTTTTTCCCGAAACAATAAAAATATGATCATTGTATTTTTGTTGTCTGCGTGCTTGGTAAAATATTATTGATAATACTTTTATGGTCACGGCTCACGGAAAATATAAAATAATTTTATCAAGTTGCAGCTGCTTTATCGCTTGAAAATCGAAATTACCCATCTACTTATTATTGCAGGGTAATTAGGTTAGGTATTTTAAATTTTTAAATTTTTTTTTTATTAACTAGTAAAGTCCAATAGCTTAACTGAGTTATACTTGTTTAAATGTTATTCTTAAATCTAATATAATATTCAGTTTTGTAGTGGTTTATGGTTTATTATGGCCGTTGATTGTTATGGCTACTCTTATATTTTAATGTTTTTAAAATCTAATATTTTTAAAGAATTAAAATAAATAAAAAAAATTGCCATGGAAAAAAAATTAAAAATAATGGTTTGTCTAAAGTTCCCAAATTTAACAATAATTGTTTTATGACGTACCTCGTACCTGAAGAATTGACATATGTGTATTAAAATTGAGTGTTTAAAAGTTCTTGCAAACTTTTCATACCCATCCAAATATGGTAACAACAAATTGTTTAAGGGTGGCATCAAAACTTTACTTAGGGTGTCGAAATTTTAAATATACGTATCTGGAAATACTTAAATACGTAATATGTTATAATGATCGTTTTCGATCTTCCACGTCATAATTGTTATCACTTATCACCTTCTGAGGGTAGAGGGGTGTATAATAATATTATCAATAGTCTTCAAAATCTGTCACAAACCTTCAACGAAATGTAATAAAAACATAAATTCCAGAATTAAAATGTTTGAAAATATTAAACAGGTGGTTTTATATCAGTACAATTTTTGATAATTGTGCCATTATGAAATATATGCAAACGGAAAGCTCGTGCTGCGATATATTGACGGATACCGTCTGAGAATGGATTTACTTCGGTTTTAGACAAATATAGTCGAAAGATAATGATATTTTGGAAAAAATTACATAGGTAATATTCTTTTTATAATAATATTAAAGTAATACCTATAATATTTTATTTTAGAATTTAAGTTATAATTTATCACTTTTTACACAATATTTTTTACACTAATAGATATATGACATCATCGCCAAAGAATTGTTTTATTTAAATTGCGGAACTTGGAGTTTTCACTGAAATTTCTAAAAAAAAAGGCACCACTGCTGTAGTTCTCCGTATGTGGGTACTAAAAATTCATGGTATGACTACCATAGAAAAGTTCATAAATGTGTTGCAAAGGTATTTTTTTTAGTCGCAGAATATTTATTTTTCGACTGTCTAGCATAACAATACGCAATAATGTTTGATTTTTTTCAATCGCATGACGATCACCATTCCATTGTTTTCTCCGTTCCCGTTCTTATTTCAATGCCATATTATCATACCTGGGAATTTTAGGTACTGCTGTCTGCTTACAAAGTATCCAAACCGATACTGGGTTATCGGTGCACACAGTGCATACCCACGCCTTTTTATAGAAGGTCAATTGTAAATAACTGTGCTAAAATACCAATGATGGCAGTGCAATTCACAGGGTTTTTTTATTTGTTTATTTTTTATATATATTTCCTTTAAGAGACTAGGTACTAGGTAAGAACTCACTAATAAGATAAAAAAAGTAAATTGCGTGATATTGAACTTTTTACATGATGTGTTACATTAGATTATATAAAATATTACTTACTAATGCATAGTACTTACCTAACTGTGTTTTATTTCATATTATTCTACGTATAGGAAATAATTAATATTAAAAATCAGCAAGTAATAAATATTATATTTTAACATCATACACATCTTATATTAAAATATATAATAATATAAATATATAATTTTTCAATACCACAATTACCTATACATATTATCATGCAAAATTTGTATAATATCCAGATATTGGTTTTGATTATCTACGTTCGTTTAGAAATATTCTTGAAATCTGCCATGTATAATCGTATGGTTATGTATTTATGTACATATACGTCCTACTACACCTGTTACTTAGTAGAGGTGACTAGGTAAAAAAATCATTAAAAGCACCAAGCCCCTCTCCACATAACGTGTTTAATTTTGTAATTATGTACGTTCTTGACTTACTAAAATAGTGTGTGGTGTTGATGAGTGTAAATGACCACATAATTGCACAAAGATCAACACATTTAAAAAAAAAAATTCAAAACCAATATGTTTACAACTTGTCTTCTTATATTGGGTATAACATTGAATACTTAGTATTATATTGTATTAATTGCCAAACATAATAAAATTAAACAAATCACAGTAACTATTGTACATTGTAACAATTCATACTTTTAGTGGAATACGATCTACGTTTAGACAGTAAGGAATATACCTCAGCCGCGGTAGAGCCATTGTTCCTCTGCAGTATCTACTGTAGAATGCAGGTGGTACAGAAAAAAAAAACTAAAAAACCCTCATCAGTTGCGTCATGGTAATATAAATTGTACTCATATTATCATTTATGCGTCTATGAGTTGCGTACTGCTAGCCGATATTTTTCTGGCGCGATAACGTTTGACGACTTTTACGCGTTCGTCTATTTTCGGCGCACTGAACCGATGGACGCAATTTGCCATTGCCTACACGCCGTATATCATTATTAAGGTTTGGGACTTCTTGCACTTAAAATTATCGAAATATGCAGTCAAAATCGTCAAAATATGCTTTAAAATATGCAGCTAAATTTTTATAAATTTTTTTAAAAAATGCTTAAAATATATTATTAATAAATTATTATTATAGACAAAAAAAAAATCTAAAAATTAGGTAGGTACTTAATATAATAAAAATAATTTTTACACGGGTTACTCATCCCTCATCTGTATCGTCTTCATGCTCATCTATAACATAACATTAATTAAGGTTTTATTATGTTTAATAAGTTTTTTCGTAATTTTACCGTTAAAATTATTGCACTGTATGGTAAGACATTTTCTTATGTTCTCAAATTTGAATGCACGGCGATTATCGGTCAGCATATTTTTGTACATAGAGAAAGAACGTTCAACGTCCACGGAAGTGATCGGTGCGTACTTAAAATATATTAAATCGTTCATTGTCATATCTTCAGGTAATCCGTCAAAATTGTCTTCATCTCCCGACAAAATGTTTGAAATTTTTATTAACAATTGATAGCCTTTATTTTTATTTAACACATTTTCTACTTTTGTTTTTATCGACATTCCTTGTTCACCGTGTATTTAGGTCAATCTTAACCTTGCATCCTCTACTAATGAAATAGAGCTAGCAAGTGATAGTCCTTGCTTTTCAAGACTCGTTATTGTGTTAGTCAAATATGCAAAATTTGTTTAATAAACACTAATTGATTTTTAATGTTTTTTTGTCCAATATACTTTTGTGCTATTTTAATAGAGACCGCATCATTTTCATCGAAAGAGTTTAAAATTGACTGTATTAATTCAAAATGT
>NC_042493.1:10306711-10316712 GCF_005508785.2 Acyrthosiphon pisum | reverse complement strand
GACACACTAT
Source organism: Acyrthosiphon pisum (assembly GCF_005508785.2). Lineage (NCBI taxonomy): Eukaryota > Metazoa > Arthropoda > Insecta > Hemiptera > Aphididae > Acyrthosiphon > Acyrthosiphon pisum. The sequence goes on along the minus strand of NC_042493.1, from coordinate 10,316,702 downwards.
TTCGAAAAACTGAACAAACATATTTTAGGGGGGAGGCAGGGAGAGGAGTAAATAAAGAACTTCCACGGTCATCAAATACAACATTGATATTTTATCTCAAAACTTCCAACATTAATAGGTTTCGTGTTTAACCCGAAAATCGATGCAATTATATTATATGAAAAAAAATATCATCATTCGAGTATAAGTTCTGCGAAGAGTATATTGATAAATAAAATATACACAATAATAAGCCCCACGCGCGTTACAGAAACGTAATGGCATATCGATATAATATATATAATTATAAATACCAAACTCCGGGACTTGATATCGATGATCGATATTTTACTATAACACTAACAGTTCTGTTCAGTTTGTTTCGTATAGTTTACAAAAATACAATTTAACAGTGTGGAATTTTTTTTTAATCTAGGGATGTGCCATATACTATACACCGAGTGACAAGACGTGAACTCCTCGTATACGGTTTTCGACCCCCTGCTGACTTGAAACGTCGAACCTACAACTCGAACGTCAAATACGGCCCAGTATTGGGGAAATACGAAATTGTGAGATGGAAGAAAAACAATATGGGGTGGTTTTGATGGGAAAACGTGATAGATACCTATGATTAAACGCAACATACTTCCGACTACGTTATTCTATTTCCGTTTGCATGACACCATTTATATACCCGTAACAATACAGTTTCGAGCTTAAAAGGGCAACAACGCCTCGTCTGAGAAAAACGTGACCCTTATATTGAATTGTTTTTTTTTACTTTCATTCTGAGATTAAAATTAAAAAAAAGATATTTTTACAATTGTATCGATCTTGTACATATAGATAATGTATGACGAACGGTCTTAGATGAGCTTAATGTTTTTTTCTTCATTCGATATTGAGCATATTAGTATCATACTTGAACCACGGATAAAACGTGATGACCCTTGCGGTATCCGTACCACGAAATTATTTTTACTATATTTTATTCTAAGTTATAGTTAAACATTTTATCACCTAATTGTAGGAATAACTGAATAAATCCAGTTTAATAAAAATAGAACTGTCTATAATAGGTATTAAAATAGTATGTATTTGATATCAGCCTAACCAAACAAAAATCACACATTTATGAATATTTAAATAATATAAGGTAATAATTATTTAATTATTTAATTTTTTTTATTTATAATTATTTAATTATAATTAAATGATATCCAATTACGCGTATTTTGTGATCATTTTACGTAAAATATTTAAAACAGTGACTTACATAATTAGAATACAATTATTAAATTGCTTGATTATGAATTATATTATATATAAAAAAAAAAAATTAAATGCAAATATTTATAACTTAGTTAGTGACAATAGTTTATAAAATGATCATACATTACTCTCGGTACACATAAATCTACACTATAAATGTATTATATCTTTTATGAATTTATTACCTGCATACATTAGTATTATAATAGGTGTATATACAATATACATAGTATTTTATGGGTATTCTCATTAGTTCATTTTAGAATTTGTATATAACATTTGTATATACATTATATTATAATATTATATATTATTATGTATATAATACAAACAATGAACATTAATTGATCTTCAACGTCGACGTGACCTAATCCGAATTCCATTTCGACTAATTGAGTGTTTGCGATGTCAAATTTAACAATGCTAATCTCGAGCTAATCGAAATAGGACTATTATTTGCAATAATTTCAAAACCAATTAGGTATGCTTAGTTAAGACAAATATTAGTGTGTAGTACACGCTGGCGTTCTAATCAATTTGTCCAGTTTATCACACACATTGGAGTGATATAATTATATGATGAATATTTAAAATATATTATTACAAATTATACCTAACCTCTTGCTGTGTTTAGTAAAAAAAATATAGAAAACATATTAATTATAATATGATTATATTCTAATGGGTAATATAAAATGTAATATTGCTACTAGGTACATCCATATACAGAAACAATTAATAAAAACAATTTAAAACGATTGGCGCAGGGACTGGAACCTTTTGAATTTATCGGTATCGGTTCCGGTACCGGTTCTCCAAAAATAAAATAACTATTCTGGTTCGGTTCTGGTTCTTTGATGAAAAAAAAATAAAGGTACCCGTTCCAAATAATTTAGGTTCTGGTTCCAGATAATTTCGGTACCAAAAAGTATAATAATTTCAAATAGTCATCCAGAATGTGGGTATAATTGAGGTTAGGTTAGGTTAATTGAGGTATGAGAAATATTAAGAAACTCATAATATATCATAGATACATACTACATAAGTTATACACAAAACCGTAATACCTTTAAATATGATAAATAAAATTATTTTATTTTTGAACATAAAAGTACCTTTTTAATTTAAAAATTCTGGTTCGGTTCCGGTACTTTATTATATTAAAATAAAGGTTTCGGTTCCGGTTCCGGTTCTTAATATTTTAAAGGTTCCGGTTCCAGAACTGGTTCTTTTAGGTTCGGTTCTAATTCCTGGATCGGCGCCTGTTTAATCTATATAAGCAATTATTTCTGTATACGCATAAATTATACAAACAGCTAATTTTAATGTCTTACGTAGTTACGAATACCTAAGTAAAAAAAAGGAATTAAAAACATGATTAAAATTCATAAAATGAGTTAATTTGATTTAATTTAATTACATGATAAGTTACAACTCACAACGTCATTATGGCAATGCCATGAAAATGTCGACGTAGAGATAAACGAATGAGAACAAAACACGAGCTTACATATAATTGTAAGACTTATTATTTTATTAATTATTTTATAATTTAATTTATATTATGTTGATAACTATAACACGAGTAGCAATAATTACATAATATAATATTATATCATTAAGTATCTATCTATGATTTATGAATATTATAAATATCAACATTCAGACTTGGGTTTCCAATTTTTTTTTATGATATTACAACACTGATAAAAACAGAAACAGCACAATATTCTTGTTAATTTAAAATGTTATGACATAACAAACGCCATAATGTGTTGGGGAGTAAATTGATGAAAATTCTCTACGAAACTAGTTAAAATTAACTGAGAAAATTAACTGTATGTTATGCAGGTAAGCGTATAATGATATTTGTTCGTAATAATACGCAAACGACTTGAAAACGAGAATCGTACGTAAAATCTAAATTGAGAGAAAACGAAATGGATAGTATAATGTTGTACATTGCTTGGAACAACTACAACTACAACTACAACTACGGTGGCTAGTTGAACAGACCATCGCAATGTTCGAGTATAGAATATAATAAAGGTGAAACAGAGGCACAGAAATACATTAACAGATAATATACTTTAACATACTTTAATTTAGAGTCCGTCTCTACAACTGTTGTAGTTGCACTGCAAATGGCGTTCTTTTGCGAGCACTATAATAATATCTATGGCCGCTACGGCGTTGACAGTGCAAACAGCTGACGACGGCTTCCAACGCACTCGTGTTTTATAAAAATAATTATAATCCGTAGCAGTAAGTACCAAGTACAATATAATTATGTGTTACTACCCTATTATTATTACAATTGTGCAGTGATAATAATATACTTGTACTAAATATCTGGTATCATATTAATAATATATCAAATAGGTTATTGAAGTAGGTACGATTGATTTTCGAGCTTCATCGCGAGATTCACTGATGGTGTAATTATATACAAATCCATTTAAGTCCCTGATAACAATAACAAATTCGATCAAAAATATTTATCCATTTATCGTTTCAATTTTTCAGTGTATAACTACAGACAATTCCAACAATTTAGTTATTGTTTACATAATAACGTTTATTCCCGAATCAAATGGTGTTAATATTTGAAGAGCGTTTCGAATAACTGCGTATTATATTCAATGTAACCGCCACCGACAGAACCGTATTCCTACGCTTAGGTTGATTAAAAACGACGCGTATTATGCATACGAAAAGAAAAAAAAATGAAAACGATGGAATACGATGGCGAGAAACCACTCGTTTTGATATTAAACCTACATCCCATCGTGATGTTTTTGGATTTGAATCTGTTTCAAAATAATATTCTCGTCACATCGTTTAAATTAACCGTAGGTATAAGTGTACCTACAGCGGCGCAGTTGTCAGAACGACGGGACGTATTATTGTTTGTCGCGCAAATTTAACTCGTTCAAAACCACTGCAGCCACACTACAGCACATAATGAATCGTGCACGGGCGAATATAATAATAATGTACACAATATTATATGACAGGTGCGCGCTCGGAGACATTATTTTAAAGTGTGGTAGGTATAATAATATATTATTTTATTCGCGGCGCACGTTTTGCGAGACTTATAATATATTTCGTCGTCGTGACACACTATAGATACTGCACGCACGTCATAATATTATTGTATATGAAGTGCCGGCACACTCTAAAATCAATTTTGACCCTGCAGTCTGCTAATGGGGGAGGGGGGCGGGGGCTGTTGACGTTTTTGTTTTTTGTTCATGATTAGTGATTATAATACCTGCCTGCTTACTCCGGGGAAGACGACACGATAAAGCGTCGAGAAAATCTCAAGTAGTCATCATCCATTCGGATCCCGCGGAACGCTGCTGTGACGGTGTTTTGTTATACGAAAGCGGTTTCGTTTTAATTACAAAGCCAGCAGCAGTAGTACTAGTGCCGCTTAGGGGCGGATTATTCTCAAGCCCTCTCGTACTGTTATTAATTATTTTGTCACCAATTACTCTTTGTACCATAATTATTATCATTGTACACACAATACGATTTTTAGTAAAAAAAAAAAAACAAAAAAAAATGCTTTTAAAAAAAAATGTCCACAAACTTGCTACAATAGGATATAATGCAAAATATGATATGTAGATATAAATGTGAGATATTATACTGTAATAGTAAAATTCGATAACAGTTCAATCATAGTCTATATTGTCTATTTATTTATAATACACAAACTATCAATTTACGCAAAGTGTATAAGTAAGTTTCAACATCATAAAAGTGTGACATTCTTTGTTTTATAATATTTTCTATGAGTATGTATTATGTTTTTTTTTATTCGACGTAAATATAATCCATTATATCGTTTCATTTTACATAATATTATAATAGATAGGTATGAGTGCTTTTCTTCGATCGACGACCATCATATTTAACAATGCTAAAGTGCTCACAGTGTAGGACTGTTCGATTATTTCGATTAATCGATTATTACGACGATTATTTTTTTTCATCGATTATTTTACAGTTTTTATAAAATTCGATTAATCGCCAAATAATCGAATTTCCGATTAAGCAAATAATAGAATTTTTCGAATAAACAAGATGATTAATCGTTGTTTTGACGGTTAAAAATGAACTTCTATTTTCAGCATTTAGGGAATTTTGTACTCTATTCCATTTCGTGTGGGTACATGTTTACTTTACACCAACACAGTAATATTCGTTAAAAAAAATCGATTAATCGGTTAATCAGTCATTAAAAAAATTGGTTATTATCGGTTAATCACTCGTTATAAAATCAATTTTTGGTTTGATTAATAATTTTCGATTAATCGAAATAATCGATAAAATGTGAAATTAATAATCGAGTGGTAAAAAAAATAATCGAACAGCCCTATCACAGTGTAACGAGCGTTAAAATAATATTATCGATTCGTTAAAATATTTAATTATCTTCGTCATTTATTTTACAAGTGTTATAAGTCAGTTTTTTAATAATACAATATGGATATTTTATTATTTTATTATCAACTCATTCAAGACTGTGGACATATTATTAATTCTCGTCCTGATATATATTGACGAACGTCCATTTTTTTCTTAACTTAAGAATTTCAAAATGTACAAAAAATTAAATCTTTTTTTTTCCTCAGTTAATATTTCGACCTTGGTTGCGGGATAATGGTGCTGCGGAATGATTTGGGGTGTGGTATGGAAGGGGTGAGGGTTGGTGTGGAAGTGTGCAGTTGAGAAAAATCTTTAGAATAAGCCCTGGGTGGGTTTTATGTTTTTGCGGTAACGGATACGCACACTAATAATAATTTATTTCGTACAGGATGACACCGAGTAACGAACACGAATAATGTAAGACTGAAACACGTTATAATATATTATATTTCAGAATACCAGCTAGTTATGAGGACATGCAAGGCCATGCAAGTAAAATAATATTATATAATATACACGTTTATAATCTACTCGTGTAGCGGTTTTTAATTACACTCTGATATGTGGGGTGGATAAAATATTTTGATAAAGGTAGTATATGTAGTATACTAGTATAATATAAATCGTCTGAGAAAATTAATATATTTTTCATGACCATATTATCAAAATACGGCGCATAATCATCTTATTTGTATGATGCTTTAGTATTATAATGTAGATTTTCGTGAATCTTACACCGGAAGCAGTAAGAGGTACCGTAGGCTTTGTGCGCAGTGACGGTGAATCGTGTACTAAACTTTCTATGTATATATTAAATAATACGATAAAATATTAGGATTTGTATAGTAAATAATAATTTAGTTTCATGCATGTAAAATTACAAGAGGTGTATATAACAGCGTAGATTTACCGTCAAGGTGACGTACTATGCAGTAGAAAATAAACTTCAAAGTTATAAATGTTATCAGTAATGTTTGGTCATCCGAACCACGGTTGGTGTATCCGAAAGTGAATATCGAAAAATGACAGACTGTGTAAGTTTAAACGTTGTAGCACTTATTGTTCGTAACCAAATAGATATGTACAATATAACTATAATTGTACATTATCATTACGACTATCGACACACGCTCTTTTCACGGTTCATGTCCACTTCATCGAATCACCACAGTTCACCGACTTCTCAGTTCGCAAACGATTTATACTGGAACAATAATATTTTTAAAAATTTCCCATTTCCCCGATATTCTAGTTCACCGACGTTTCATTAAATCTCTGTATATAGGTACCGGTTTCATTTACTTTTAAAATATTCCCAATTCTCCGACAAATGACGAATATAAATTATAATAATATATATGCTTGTGAAGTTTGCCCACCTTAGTCCTGCGATTTTTTTTTTTAATTCATGCAGATATTTTGTAAGTTATTCGCAAGTCTATTTTTGTAGACTTTATTTTCAAGTTCAAACCTTTACCGTGAAACCAAAAAACAAAATTTGAGCGCACTCAGCCACCCATTTAGAAGTAAACCCATCACATCGAAATTTGAGTCTAATGAAATCAATGATTATAGTAAGACGTATTTACAAGTCCCTTCATACAATTTGCTATAGTCATTCAGGTGGTCGCTATAAACTTATAAAAGTTGGCCCACATGTTTAGATGTTAGATATGGAACTTTTAAATCGGTATCAAACGAAATTTAATAATTATCAAACATTTACAAGCCTTTTTCTACAACTTGCAAATCACTCAGAGTTTAGGTGGCACAACTTCACGAACGTAGGTAATAATAATACGATGCTCTTTGAGTGACATCAAGGGTATCATACAGTCCCTTACACTGCAAAAGTGGCAACACCGTTGGGCTTCCTCTCAAACAAAACTCAATGAAATCAAACTTTCCATTAACCCATGGCCAACTTACCTTACCAAAAGACGTCACGAAGTTGTAATTAATAGATTAAGAATTGGACATACTTGGTTTACACATCGTCATCTCATGAGACGAGAAGATCCAGACCTATGTATAACCTGTGGGGAACCCCTATCTGTTAAACATATCCTCCTATACTGTTGAAACTACGCGGACGCCAGAACAGCCTTAAGCATGCCTGAGCATATATATGAAGCACTTGGACCTAATCACGGAAACACCATCAAAATCATAAAGTTTCTCAAAATAACCAAATTGTATAACCTTATCTGACATCTTTATTTTATTTTATTTATTTATTTATTTTTTTTTTATTCTCCCTTTTTTTTATTATTATCATTCTCTCACTACCTATTTTGTACTCATATAATTTAACCTTATAGTTTATAAATAATTTACATTATACTTAATACTTATAATGTCATTTAGAACCTAATTTAATATTTACATTGTACAATAAGCCAATAACCTTAGCTGTTGCGGCTTTAACTAAATAAAAAAAAAAAATAATACGATTTTATTTAGATTTAAATTTACGAACCTCTAGCTTTTTTTTATAATTTTTACAAATTTCTAATATATATATATAAATATAATACATACTATTATGTAGTTATATTATATAAATATATATAATATAATATATTTAAGTAACCTCTATACTGATTTATTATGGTTTAATAGTTGCCTATTGGCAGCAGATCTGCCGGTTCATAGGGAATAATATGTGAATCGGTAGTCGGAAAATCAGTATTTGGTGAGCTGAGATGACAATGAATTTGGATTAGACAAATTGGGTATCGGCGCCTTTCACAGCCACGCGTATCATCCGTTTTCAGTTATTCGAACCTTCACAAATCCGCATTAGGTGTGGTCTCAATTGGTTCGGATAATTATTATTGAGGTTCCAGAGTATAGGTATATTGTTACATGATAAATCCTTTCATAATAATACACAATTGTTGTCATTGTTTGATGAAATTGTAAATTAATTAATATACCTACTAAATACATTATCAAATAACTTGCCCCTCGATACATTTTACTTTTTTTTAACTTATTAATACCTACCAAAACTAGTCCATCGAATTTATCGTAGCCAATAGTAGAAAATAAAATATAGGTTTTTATTAGTGTTTTTAAGATTTAAAATGTGTGAAAATATCATATTAAAAAAAATTAGAACCCCAAATTTATAAGTAGCTTAATTATTAAAATAAGAAGAAAAATAACATCTAAGCTAATTCTATATGAATTTTATAGTTTTCTTATTATATATTTTACTATTATATTACACTAAAAATTAATGAAGTATTTGAATTAAAAATGTATAACATGATACATTTTAAAACTAAAATAAATAAGGTGACCAAAATAACTATTTTTTTTTTACCTTTAGGTGACACGCGTGATATAAGTTAGTTACACATAGTTGCACGCACGGGGTAATTTTTTTCTTATCAAAAGATAATATGTTTAATAAAATTGTATTAATTACAAAGTTTTTATTATTATATAAGAAATTATAAATAAACTTTTTTGATTTACCGTATACTAAAGTATATTAATTGTTACTTGCGAATAAATTAACTTTTGGGTGTTACCTACACAAGCAGAAAATAAAAAATAACAAATGTAAATTTTTGTGATTGTACGTCAATAATTATTACTAAAATATATCATTACTCTACGGGAATAATGTATAGCACATTAAAAATAGACAGAGGTAAGCAATTACCCTACGGTAAAAGGTTAAATCGTATATTCCATTGTAAAAACTATTGTAGCGTGGTTTGCTTAGTACAATAAAATCGTTGGTTGTATTACATTTTTGACAATTTTTTTATTTTTAAATTTTTAAATTTGAATTCATTTTTTATATACAAATTAATTTTTAGTATAATATTTTATAAAACAATATACTTAGCTGTTTTAAGTTCCATAAAAAATATACATATATTCTTATGGTCAACAGATCGATGGTGGCTAAATAATTGGTCGGAAACCCGCGACCCGTGGGCCACATGTAACGTAATTTTATGTGGCCTGTTAATAAAATATATATTTGTATAAATAGCATGAACTAAGATAATGTATGGCCTGAAAACTAAGGAAGAATACGTTATTTACACGTAGATACCCCATGAAATAAATAAACCTAACAGTTATGAACTTAATTGAACTAAATTGTTGTTTACAATAAAATAACTCGTAAAATAAAGTATATTCAAATTTTGATCCGTAATAAATTGTATATATTTTATTTTAGCCCTTGCAGTGCTCGAATTGGGAAAAATAGTAGAGGAGCTCAATCTAACGATTTAAAACTGCATTCCGAGGGCGCAATTATTCAACACAA
>NC_042493.1:10262841-10306661 GCF_005508785.2 Acyrthosiphon pisum | reverse complement strand
GTGAAAATTTCATGTATATACGTTTATTGGTTTTAGAGTTACACCAAAAGCCAAAATAGCATAACAATTCCCGTTTTTCCTTATTCCCCCCCCCCCAAATCAAAATCACCAACTTTCCTATCAGAAAAGATACTGTTGAAGAAAATCTAAGCATTTTTACTGTTCTAAAAGGTGATGACAGACACAAAAAAAAATAAAAATAAAAAGTAAAACAAAAACACACATCATTGTAAAATCAATACATTCATCGCGCCACTCAGTATATAAAAGAAAAAGGTTGAGGGGACGTTACAGTGAATTTTGTTGTCTCCGTCTTACAAGTGCGGAGCATACCAAATTTTACGCTCAGCAGATCACGTTTATCTCCGTTATCTCCGTTTGTTTAAAAATTAGAGTGAATTACTTCATATAACATTTAAAGGCAACATTATTATCTTAATAATGGCGAAGGCTCTTTTTTGTATTTTAATTTAAAAGCAAGTTATAATTATTTTAATATATACAAACGGTTTACAATTTTAAAATACTCATAACTCGCTATAAAATTAAAATATAATAAAAAGCCTTTGTAATTGCATAGATAATAATGTTACCTTGAAATGCTATAAGAAGTCAATTCATTCTAATTTTTATATTAATGGAGATAAACGTGATCTGATATGTTACGCACTTGTAAGACGTAGTCAACAAATGTCACTGTAACGTCTCCTTAACATATGCGAGTGTTAGGAAATGTATTACATTACCAAATTTTGGTCGAGTGGCTAAACGAAATTGTAAATTTTTAGATGGTGGTGGAGATTGTGTAAGGGTTTCTGGTTGAGTAATTACGGCTGTAATTTCAGAAATTAAGAATTTTCACTATTCTTGATATATTTGCGACATTCTGTGAAAATATGTTTCTTATTGATATGAATCCCACATGAAGTACCTATTAATTATGACATCCTCTATTGCCATTGAGGAACGGTGTGATATTTTTTTGGGGTTAATTTCGAGTCTTCTTGTTATTGGACAATTCGAGGGTAAAGGACCAACTATCAATATTTTGTTTGATTTCATGAAGTTAAGTGGAATATTATAAATATTTTTGCTGGATACTATGATATAACTGTGCATTTATTTTTCATTAAGGTTAGTATGAGTGTGATAAATTAAAAAAGAGAAGACTGCGTGGAATCCACGAGAAAATGTTTATTGGCTCATGTTTGCATTTTTGGATGAAAATTATAAATTTAGATATTTTGGGAGATGATGAAAAACCAGATATTTGAAACTATTTTGTCAGGTTAATAATGATAAACTGTAATTGAGTTTTTCCTGTTATTCTGATTTTGCTTTTGCAAGTAGATTGGACAAGCGAGGCGATTTTTTTTTCTATTAATGGTAATAAAAATTAAAAAGTAAAGTAATTGAACTTATTTAGCCCTGGGGCAACTTGTTTATCTGCGAAAATGAATTTGACAAGGATTGAGACCGATTCTCAATTAAAGATTTCTATAATATATTAATACTGATCAATCCAAAAATAAAGTAACTTAAAAATTGTTTAATATTGTAACGTATTACAGACACTTGGTTCATACAACCAAGGAGGTGTGTTGCAGTATACCTATGTTACCGGGTATATTTTTTATGGACAATATAACCCACCGCATTGTTCAAGTGAAAAGTTATAAGTTAAATCCTAGAGAAAACTTAGAGCCATGCAATACGTAGATTGTAAATTTTGTTCATTAGTTTAAATACCTAATTTATTCAAGAGCAAGATAAGGTAGTCTACCTCCACAATGTGTTACGTTGGAGATAACTATAAGATTTTTCCACAAACACAGAATATATTACTATCCAGTATCTACGTTAGAATATTTTTAAATTATTTTTCATTTATTAGTTTTTTTAATAATTCTTACTGGTTAATTAAGAGAACTGAGTCCAAATTTGGTTCTGCACCATACAGAACACAACATGGTAATTTACCCAACAATATTGATGATGAGAAATATTATTTGTTATCACCTCACAAAATAAACACTAATGGGACCACATGATAATTGTATTATCTATGACACAGGCTCATACCATTTTCCAACATTATGATTGTATCTTTCTACATATCCTTGGCCTTGAAAATGCTGTGGCTGCTCGTGCAGGTACTATTTTTAACTATTAACACAATTATTTATCAATAATTTTTGTAGTAAATTCCCTGTCTGACTGAAGTAAATGTAGTGCTCATCGTTCGAAACAAAATTTAAAACGCTCACTTGTGACTTAAGTTGCTCATTTTGAAGTAAGTGGTCGAAGGCATTAGCATTTAGTAGCATGATTAGATAATTCAGTCTATTATGCCAACTTGCCCACTAACATTAAAATCTGCCTATCTTAATGGATTCCCAACAACGCATTTATTTGGTGTTAATTATTTAGTATTACATATTATACTGTACAAAGACATTGAAATAAACATAATATGCATTTCAGTTCTAGGAATGTCTTACTTATTCTTTTAATTATTAATCAAATATATCCCTTCTACCACGGGCTTTACCACGTTTTTATTTTTTCAAAATAATTTTCCTAATTAAAAAATTAATAACATTTTCATATTCAGTTTTTTGGTTTTAAAATAATATTATGGTTTATTTTTCTTATTTCTATAATATATTTACCCAAATTATATTGGTTTTGAATTTTAGTTTTTTGTGATTTTTCATAGTGTTTCCTAGTTCAAAATTTACTATTTTTTTTTGTCTTGGTAGTCATAAATTAAATTAAATTTATCATAAAACAATATTGTTATGTAATGAATAATGATTCATAAGACGTATTAGACCGAAATTATTTTCAAAACAGAATTCTATAATAACTAAAATAACTGTTAGAAACTCGGAATTAAAATACGGCTCGGCTTTTAACGATTATATGACAAAAACCACAGTTTATGCACTGCTCGCACTGGATTAATATCACGTGGAACAAGAATATAAAGCTTACTCTTATTTATTTCTGTTCGAACCTATCCAATATTTTGGTGTTTGATTAAGATAAGACATTTCTACTTGGTATAATAAAATTTTAATCCTTTTTCCCCATGACAGGTAGTGATAGTGGATAGTGTGAGGTAGGTATACGGTATTATTATTATAACACAAAATCATAAATATTTTATATTTAATTAATTTTTTGCCTAACTCGGAATAGGCATTCAGTAAATTTGTACTCATATATCATTATTTTTTTGCATTTGATAAAACTATTGATTTTACTATATATTTACGATGGCTTGACTGTTTACTAAGTTCAAAAGCCACAGACAAAAGTAATTTCATTATTCGGGAGACTTTCCTAATATGGTTTAAACTCTCGCAAAGTCTAATACAAACAAGTCATGTTATTTATGCAAGTGAAACCTTTTTACCTCACAAAAACTGGACTCATTAAGCAACATCAAAAGAACAAAATGTATCCAACCACATACTGTTAATTTTATATTTGTAAAGTGTTAATAGTTTAATCTGATTGATACTACCATGTCACATACGACCTACACTTTTTCTCAAATTAATGATTATCCCCTTCTCCATACATAACAAATCTAAACACTTTATTTTATTTTGAACATTACACATCCATCATATAATATATTATATACCATTGAAATTCGGTTTTTGAATTTTATAAAAGCAGAAAATATACATAATATATACATTAACAATAGTGCGAATTTAAGGAGGGTCAGAATCATGAGATTTTTTTATATTATACACACGGCTTTGTCGCTCTCTTCCTTAAAAATTACTGTAAATGGGATTTGAATATTTTTCAATTCATAAAAATCACAAAGACGTCTTTCAAATACCCGCTGCGCCATACCGCTTTATAAATATTATGTTACATTATATGTATAATGTATTATAACATAATATTAAGCTTAAATGATTCGTAATAGTTTCACTAATATCATAACTGAATACTAATAATTATTGTTTTTCCAACCAACACGCACAGCTGTATAACCAATCAATAGATAATATTCTATCTTTCTATACTATATATAGGATGTATTTCAAAAGTCTTCACCTGATTTCAAAATTTATTTTAAAAGGAAGAATATACATCTAGGGGTGGGTTGAAGTAAAAAATATTCTTAAAACAATCAAGTTTAGGTATATTAGTTTGCGTACAAATGTTCAATGTGACCCCACTGACTTGCATACGTTATAATATTATAACCTATACCGTATTCAAATTCTATTCAAATTCTATTCAAATTCAGATTTCTGAGCTACACAAATTTGTAATTGAATGGACACATTTGTAAGTCAACTAATTTGGTTATTTTAAAAATATATTTTACTAATTTCCTCGTATCTTCTTCGTCATCTTTACGAAATACACTTGAAACCTACAACTGTAAAACGGAATGGTAATTTCTATTGTCTTATTTCTTAATTTTTTAACTTTTTTGAAGTAATACTTAAATGTTTAATTTAATGTTTCGAAAAAAAAAATGTTATAAATATTTAAAGAAAGTTTAGATGAGCGAAATAAAGTTGCTCAGAGGTACCAGAAAAATATTGGTCCACTACTCCGCTCATCTAAATTTATATTTTAGCATATATAGATTGTGTTCATTTGAACTAATTTTTTGGTATTATAATGATGGTTATTGACTGATAGTATATTTGAATACATTGTGGCTTTCAAAGAGGTTATAACAAAATGTATGGGAATAATACGATATTCATTTTTGGCTCTCTAGAAAAATGAAATAATATTATAATTTGGATACGTAGCTGTTTGGTCTACCACGGTTATCATGTGATGCACTAGTAATACCAATTTTTCTAGTGGCTTGGATGGAGACTGCTACATAATTCAAATGGATGAATCATCATCGCACGGTTTATATTTCATATCGAGGTACTCATAAATCTTGTAAAAATACATACATGTATACATTATGCATATTGTATGCAAACATTGTGTTGGTCTTGTAAATCATACGACAACTATGTTTTTTTAAGGTCATTTTGATTTTGGTGTCGAGTTACATCCACACCAATTAGAGATTTACTAATTAGGTATATAATATTGCTCATAGTGTGATATATTATAATACTCAAGATAATGTATGTCAATGGTGTAGCCAGAATTTTGCTTTGGAGGGTTTAGGTTGATAATTTGTTGTATAGGCAAATAGCCTAAACATGTGGAACATTATGAGACAATATATTGTATGCAAATAATTATAAAAAATATACCTATACAAAGTTACAGTAATATATGTATTAAAAAACCAGATATTACGTTAAGTTGCAAGTGTCATTAATTGTCGACAGTCTGATGACCACAATATTTATAGATAAATTTATTTTGGCAAGTGTGGTGAAATTTGTGTGAGCAGTGTTTGCACACACGCATGCGCGTTTATGTCTAGAAGGCTCACATTAAATCAACATCCAGTATACTTTGGAATGGAGTTCAAAATTAAATCAGAAGTTCTCTACTATGCAAATCAGGTACTCGCGTAGCGATTCATTTAATTTAATTTGATAACTATTTTATGCGACGAACGATAACGATAGTAAACCCTATTTCAATACTTAGGTATTGAATTTGGTGGGCACCAAAAGCCTATACCGTTGCTGCTGAGTGCTGACCGTGAGCAACAGGATGGACGTTGTGTGAATAAAGTAAATAGCTTGCGTTTTCAAGTGAATCCGGTCCGAGGAAGAGTCCCGTTGATTTACTGTTATTGAGCCGCAAACAAAAGACCCACCTATGCTGGCCTAACCTAACCTAACTCACAAGCGAACGACGTCTACTATGGCTGTCTTATGGTTCGAGAACTTCGTCGAAAATTATTTCAAAGTTCACTTCGAAACTGTCTCGCTGACCGTCAAGTCAAAAAAACCGATTATACTCGGTCTACCGGTTTGTGGTTAATAATTATTATAGTCACGGACTGATGTTGAGATGTCAAAATAACTGTTTGATACTAACAAAACTCTCCTCTTCATCTACGGAAATATTTTACATTTAGCAATAAATAAATGTATTATAAGCCATAATGTTGTAGGCCTGTACACTACATAATAATTTATAGATAAAGGTACAAAATATCGTCTGATCACAATTATTATTTCCGTTCAATGATATATTTTTACCGTGTAGGTTTCTAAATTGAAAATCTTTATAATATAATATCGTAATCTTAAAGTTGTGAATTAACCATTATTTCTGAAAATAAAAATGCCTATGGTAATATCTTATTAACGCTTGATAGACAATTCAAAAAATATATAACTTATGACTTTTTAATCATTATTACTACCTATATACAGTTTTAGTCATTACTCATTAAATATTTAGACATTTTAAATTGTATAGTTTAGTAAATTTTGGGCATAAGAAATATGTGAGAATGTTAATTGCTTATGGAAATAATTTTATTGTGAAATATGTGCCACACCCAAGTATCTATATTCATATTGGAAGTTCATTTTTACAGTTTTATTCTTAACAAAACTTATATATTATTTATATACCTATTATAAAATAGTTTTGAAATGCTCCGGTATTTCAAGTGAAAACTTCTTTATATAGTTGTAAATTGAAAACTGTCGTAAAGCTGCTCTCTTTAATGTAATTTTGTCTACCTATAAAAAAAAAGGTATGTTTGTTGTTTTCTCTATTAGTTTAATTATATTATTTTATTCTAATTGAGCTTTATTTATATAAAGTATTCGTAATTATCTACCTGTAAATGTATTATAGTATATAATTGTGTTACTTAATCTCTACTATAACTTAACAGAGGTAGCAATTTTCTATACATTGTAAATTCGACATTGGTCTGTGTCATTTAAAATAAACAAATAAATGCGATTGAATTGTTTTTAATTGACGATATGTTATGTATTTTATGATTAAACCGAAATTAAATAATTTAAAGTAACTATAAATAAAAAAAAAATAATATTTCAATCATAATCCAGTAGGTACCAAAAGAAAATAGAGAAGTGTATAAACTTAGATCGAAACATGTAATCAAACTTTTGTCTTTATAGGTACACACTTAAACATGGTCAGCAATCCAGTTAATTATTTTTGTGTTGAGTGTCATCCGAAAAGAAATTTTATTTAAAGAAACTATAAATTAAAAAATAATTTCCAACACAATCCAGTACGTAAAAAAAAGAAAAAAGAAACTATATTATTAACCAAGATCAAAACACTCGAAGGATCCAACCGTAATTGTATCAAACTTTTGTCTTTAGAGTATATAAACCCACTATAATATAAAGCCACAAATTGAGTGAATTATTGTTGTATTGATGAGTGTCATCACTCGCCGTTTACCACGCTCACGGGCGAGAAATATCTTCACTTACCAAGAAATGGTGTGGGTGTCCCCCGCGGCTCATTTAAGCGATAACGACAGCACAATACACTGATGTCAATTTACAACATGATTCACTCACACAAGATATGACATTCTAAGATAATTTCCTATACATAGGTGCAATATTAGGATTTCACTCGCAATAATTCAACACATTAAAAATAATTTTCAATATTTAACGGTAGGTACACACGCGATTTTCCTGAGATCTTAAAATATTAATATTTGTTATTAATTTGATTTTTTGTTAACGTAATATTATTTTGATTCATGGACGTCGTAATGACGTGTATCGAAGTGCTGTAGACACATCTGATAAATCTTCGCCCGACCAAGAAATATACTGCGGATATGAGATATAAATATAATTTGTAAGTATTTTGTACGATGTTGTTGAAGCTCACGCCTGTGTCAGATTATAATGCATAATAAATGCAGAGCGAATTTAACACTACGCATTTAACATCACCTGTCAGAAGTTTTTTATTTACTTGATTTTGAAGCGGGATACGGAAAAACCAAAGGTTAAAAAATTATACGGGTAGGTATACCTACGCCGTAGTATTTTAACCACCTTAGTTAACAATTCCGTATGGTGAAACACAAACTGCTGTATAATTAATATGCAATTATATTACTAGGGTTATACGTAAAACATAAATTATCTACGATTTCGTGTACGACATATTTTGGAGACAAACATTATAATAATAATAATAATATAGTCATAATAGTGGTTATAGAACATGATCCATTCGTTTTTACATAAATATTAAATACATAGGTACATAATTATAATAATGTTATATTCATCAAAAATACAATTATTATACTGCTATTAAATGTATGATACAATTTATGCAATTTATTGGCATTATTGTAAATTATTGTAGTTCAGAAATCTGATTGACGTATAATATTATTATCATAATACGACGTTTGCACAGCGAGGAATAAAATAAACACTTTATGTAATAAAACATTGATTTAACAACTCTTGTCATTTCCTTATCAAGTGTCAAGAGCTTGAAACTTTATAATTAAATTTTTACGACTTATTTTCCATGTAAGTTTATCAGGAAATTAACGTATTTTGATTCTACAATTAACACAGCGTTCATAATTTAAAAGCACCTATCTAAGTATACAGATTCTGAGTGTCTAAATAATGGCATTCTGAGATGAACAAAGTCAAGATTTTATTTAAAGCTGCAAGATTTACCATGTAAAATACGTACTTAGTATAGTTTTATTGCAGTTTTGTTGCAGCTTTTACAATGTTTTTTTCAACTAAAATGTCTTTGAAATTCTAATAACGACCATTTTTAAGTACAATAATCGTATTAATTATAATACAATGATGACATTATGTTCAATTTAAAAATAATTAATTAGTTTCCTGCGTATGCAATCTTACTGCATAAAACATTTTTTATCCGAAAAAAAATTCAAAATTCTGAAATTCTATTAATTATTTTTTTCAAATACAACAATCAAATAAATGTTCTAGAATTATTGGGTTCAATTTAAATTATTTCTAAAAGTTACAGTACAAATTAAAAAAATTGCAACAGGAATGTTTGTTATTTTTTTTTTTTTTGCTTTACTTCACATTAATTGAATATTTAAATATGATATTATTAACTAATATTTTTATCGATTATATATTATTAGAAATGAATTTTTTTTTATTTTAATATTTAAGGTTCCTATTTTTTATTATCCTTATATCAAATAACTAGCAAAAATTGGCTACGAATTGTTTAATGTTTTTGAAGTGGGTAAAGAAATGTGTTAATAGAAAACTTAATAAGAAGTGTAATTGATAAGTCATTAATTCTTAAAATAATATAACACATATTATTAATAAGCCAATCTAAAACGCTAAATAAACTGAGAAATGGAGTGTAGAACGTTAAATGAATCAGTCTGTACACACATATATAATATAGGTATATACATAATATAAGTATGTTCTTGTTCTTGCTATGTCACTGAAGTTTTAATTTTGTTTGGAGGACCCAATTTAAACTTTGTGAACTCGTATAATGTTTGGAGAACACTAGCTAAAAGAAAGAAAAATTGAAAAGAACACTTTTTAAATAATTTGTATCTATAAACATATAACAAGAAAGTTATTGACGTGATCAAATATGAAAATATTACAACAAAGTTGTTTTAAAGTCTCCAAAAAAGTACAAAATAAACATTATGAAAATCGAAATGAAAAATTTCAGGAATAATATGCTTAAAACTAACTGAACATTACAATACAGCGGGAGAAAAGCTTCGGTGACCCGGTGTTATTGGTTTCGACTTAGGTACGTACTTTATGCTGTCGTTACGGTAATGACTAAGGCATATTATAATAATCAACCAGAAATATTACTTTTTTGTTATTTTTACTGTATTTGGATCATTAGAACAAGATATTATGACGAATCTACGTCAAATGTATTAATTAATTTCCTAATGCTCTTATAATAGTTGTGTGGGTCACTAACGTTGTAGACATTTTTTTAAAACATGCTGTTAGTTGAACGCCTGAACTTTTACATTTTTGTCAAAACTGCAATAAAAATAATACTTTTGATAATATTATAACGAGGTCTTTGGATACCCGTAATAACATTTTTAACGGTAACCAAGGTACGCATGTATAAAACACGGTCATAACCTATATCATATCCAATATACTGTGAATGTATGAATTGATATTTAATAGATAGGTATACTGTGTTCTTAGATCACACTCTATGATGTAAATTATATAATATAAGTTCCTCTTACAATACCTATGTTTATAGAGCCATGATATATATTAATAATATATAATGATCACTCAAATTGTAAACGTGTCACGTATCCTACCTAACATTTTTTTTTAAGTTATAAGTTCGGAAAATATACTACAATAAGAAACTTGCATAATATACCGTTGAAAAACCCTTGTCATATGTTTTCTCGAATAGAAGTCACGAAATGAATAATCTTATTTTTCCTTATAGTATCAACATAATTCAATGTTTATTTTTATTTTTCAGTCATTACTTTTAAGAAAGCATTCTACGCAAGGAATATGTTTTTTTTTTAATATTTCAGTCTAAAGCTCCATAATAGAAGTGTATATATTTTAGGGTTTCTTTGGACGATTTTAAGTTAACGATAATTTAAAATCTAATCAAAAATATGGGTTCAAAGCAATCCATGCATAATTATAATAATAACAATGTGTCCTCGATAACAATAAGTAAATATTATTCCACCGACTAAATGAAAAATTTAAAAATATAATATCAAGTTCACAATGAGTTATTTCCTCTATTTCTGTAAATTACTTTTCGACTAATCATTTTTTTTTTTTTTGTTTGAATGATTGTTTGCTCCTACGTGTTATTATAATGGTATTTTGTGGGTCAGCGTCGATAATTCGGTTGAAATTGATTCACGCTTTACAATTGGATTCTATTTCCGTTTGTTATAATAATAAATTATCGTCCTAAATTATTATTTTTCGGGTTACGGTAGACGACAGTGGACGATACATGTGCTTCAAGTGCAAAAAGACGGGCAAAAGAGGTCAAGATGTGCTAATTTGTCTTATTTTTCCGATCAACTGCAGAGACCAATACAATTCATATTTTTACAAAAACGAAAAATAAGTTAAATTATTGGATGTTACGTAAACAAATAATTAAAATAAGCTACTGAATATTACAGTCTGAGATAAAACTATTAAACTAGGCTGAAATGTACCTAGTTCCGTAGAAACCACGGTACGTTCATTGAACCAGGGCACCTCAATGGGGCCAATACTTAAATAATATAAGTATATATCTATGCTAATAAAAAAATATTTTTTAAAAATATACTAATAATATAGTGAGTACTTCTCACACGATATAGGTACCATATTACGGTCAACTTATATATCTATACTATGTTGTTTATACGGTGGTGGAACATTACTATATTTTATTAAAGACACTCATTTTTTAAATAATGAAATGTCAACATGTTGAATGTTATTAGTATAATAATGATAATGCTGTTTGTTGTTATATTGTACCAGCTATCCATTGCTTATTTAGACCATCTTCAGATAAAATATTAATGGAAAATAATGGGCCCACAGATTAAATTTACATATCTAATAATTCTAGCTACGGCATTGAGTATACCGAGCTCAATTCTACATGGCATCCCTTGTGGAGTGCGTCGTCTGGTAAAGGAACCTGTGAAAGCTGAATTCGTCCAACTGTACCGTATAAGCTAATAATAATCATAGCTTAACTAACTATTATCACATTATTATAATATTAAGTGCGATGTTATGTTCTTCACACAGACTTTGTCTTAGATTTTGAGCAGAACGTTGAAATTGTATAGCTATTATATTTTAGTCTTACAACCATGTGTTTTTTGTGTAAGTTGTGCATACTATCATCACCTATTACAGCTTTTAAAGTTCAGGTTTATATAAAATTCACCAAAATCGTGAAAATCTATAATTATTTTAGTTAAAAATGCACAATTTTCAATTTTAATGTCTGAGGCTTGACAAATTAATACGAAATCATTAATATATTTTTCTAAATTCAAAATAAAAGTTATGTATAATTTGTATGTGCTTTTGAAGTTTTGAAGTTCAAATCTTATCATCAATTGCACATTCAAACATGTAATATTATTAGTAATAATGCGTCTTCATAAAATATTATTTTACTAATTTACTCTTAATTTACAAAATATAAATTTTAGAACGGAAATAATTGTTTATAATAATTATTATTTTCTGAAAACGATTAAATTATAAAACACCTAATTAGACTAACTTCAAGTCAATGACATTCGTTAACATTTTAGATTCTGAATGGAACGAAAAATGTTTTGATTTTACAATGATGTGTGTTTTTTTTTTTTTGTGCTTGTCATCGCCTTTTAGGACAGTGAAATTGCAAAAAAACAAGTGATTGGATTTTCTTCAACAGTACCTTTTCTGATAGGAAAGTGAATCTAGTTGGTACTTTGGGGGGGGGGGGGGGTCAGAAGTAAAATTTCAAATCCAGTAGTTTTCAAAATCGACGTGAAAAACAAAAGAAAAATTAAGGAAAAACGGGAATTTTTACGCAAAATTTGTTTTCGAGAAAATCGGTTTTGGTACAACTCTAAAACAAATAACCGTAGGTACATACAATTTTAACTGAATGTTTATATCAGCATTTTCTATATACAATAAAATTTTGAAAATAATTTGACTCTTTTTGAGCTGTTTACGGACATTGTCAGTTTTAAATTTTTTTAGTTTTTTTTTCTATAAATATCAATAAAGTCTTATCTGTTGAGACAAAAAATTTAAAAAATTAATACAAGTCTCCTGATATATTGTTACAATAGCAGTTGAAAAATATTAAAAATACATAGGCACAATTATTTTTTATAAGCATTTAAATATCGAATTTTGACAAAATTTATGAAATTTAAAATTGAATAATTATTTTGTAGTTAAAAATTTCTAAAATGTTCAACTTTTATATCTAAGGCTTGAAAATGTAAAACAAGATTCCATGTAAGTAGTTAATTCTGTTACCAAAAAATCCAAAAAATACATAAGCACAGTTTATTTTTATAGTCATTTTAATTTCAAATTTAGACGAAATTACATATTATAAAACCTAGAATAACTATTTTAATTATTTTGTTATGATTGTATAATATTATTCGTGGGTACTTGAAACTTCTAAAGTATAATATTATATATCTATCATAGTAACACTATCACGGTTTGTTGTTGACGTATAATGCGTTATAAGTACCTAATGGATATTGTGATATGATTAATTTGGAATTTATTACAGGTACCTATTATAGGTCAATTTTTTTTTTAATACCATAGATAAGTATATAATATGTCGAATACCTATACTGACAAACCGTCTCCTCTCAGGATCGTTTTTTTTATACAATGATATTATATCATTGAATTCAAATTTATTAGTATGCATTATACAGTGACCCACTTCTAACCTACTGTACAGCAGAGCTATATCCACTTACCCATCTTTTTTGAGATTAACTTTAATAGATATTACCAGTTTTGCATCTTGTTTATCTAAATCTGTAGAAACCTGTCTCAAATTATTTATTTTTATTTTCTTCTTTAAAATTATATTTTTAATTAATAATCGTTCAATTATCAACTTTAAGGCTAAATTGAATAAAATATGCTTAATTTTTTAATAATAATTTTGATAAAAATAAACTCATTTTTATAGCGAAAAGTATTCAAAAATTGCATACATTTTGTAAAATTCTTGTAGTGAGACAAAACCTTAAAGATTTTTATTTGTTAAATTTAAAAAAAAATGCAATTTGAATGGTTTAATAATAAGTAATAATGAAAATATATACTACATTTTAAGTTTAATGAGCTTATTAATAATGCGATTAAAAATAATTTATGGAAAGAAAATTGTTTATTGACCAGTTTATATACCTACACTTTTTAATGAAAATAAAATTAATATCTTTAATAGTAATAATAATTATAATCTAGGTAAATTATACAGTGCTAAAAACTAAAAAAAATATTACAAATTGTATATACACTGTGTGATTATTTTAAACTGTTTCTAAAAAGTACCATTAAACATTGATTATTTAAAAAGTATTAACCTTTTTTAAAATAATATAAGGAAGGTATATCGTAAAATATTTTAACATCCAATTCTAAAATTGTATTTTGATAAATCTTATGTTTGTTTGTGAAATCACTACCAACTTGTGGTTTTTGAACGGTAACCTACATTTATAGTTTCATAACTTAAAGCAGAATACTTTCTAGATATTTTTTTAATAACATATAGTATTAGCTCGAAGGAGTAAAGTAGCATGTTTTAAACTGTGATATTTTTTGTGGTTGACTTTTCCTATTAAAATATATTTTAAAATGTTAAATAATACATAAAACTAAATATAATTTTATGTTTTACTCAACATCTTTAGAAAAGTATTCTGCTAAGTGCCAATATCGGTTGTCATTTAATTGTCCTAATTTGATAGTAGTTTCAAATTTAAAACTAACTTTTATATAGAAAAAAAAAAACAGTTTATTGTTCCTCCGTCAGTCTCTAGAACAAGATGAAACGACAACATATAAGTCCTAAAATCCATGATTTATCATAGAAGTAAGTGATAACTTAATAGAAAACTTTTTGTAATTTCATGACCGTAAAACACATGTTCTTCAAAAAACCAACACTACAACCATTATTATATTTTTAGACTTTTATTATTACCTACTAGCTATTATAATAATGTATTACAAAAAAATTTTAAGAGGACGTAATACTGGCAATTGTTTTCTCCGTCTTACGTAATTTTACTATGATGTGAAATATAATTAACTTAATTAAAAACTAAGAAACATTATGATTAATGCATACAAGTATATGTAGATATTCGAGTAATTTAACTAAATCATTTTCTGTTATATGGAAATAATGAACCTTAAAATTTCTATTCATTGGTATTTGGTAGCTACGTTCAATACCTAAGTAATTTGTCGTGACACTGTGTAATCGAGATAGCTTTGAGGGAATAAACGTATACAATTACGTATACAGGTATGCCAAACAATGCATCAGAAGAATAAAGTAATAATAATTTTAGAACATCACAGGATTTTAAACAATTTGTATACAATTAATATATTGAAAAAATTGATTATTACACTCAATTTTTAAATTTATACTAATGACTTGTATACTAAAATGTTTACAATACAATGGCTAGCAGTTATAATAATATTATCTTTGTTTGAACGGATAATAATCATTTTTAAATTCATTCGAATATAAAAATATCGTTTTTTTTATTTTATGTAAACAAAATAATTAATTGTGCATTTTGATTACGCCAATGATCAAAATAAATTAAGTAGTAGGTAAATACATAATAGTATGTCATAAATATTATCATTAAATATTTAAAAAAAAACTGTCATGCATAAAATTTTGATTCTTTCTAAGTTGTATGTTTGATCAAAGGCAATTGATTTTTATGGTTTACAAATAACTACAAATCAGTAATATGAGTACCAACTGGTATGATACACTATAGTATGAAAGTCGAGAATTGTATTCTAAGCAATAAAACATTATCAAATTGTATTAATTTGCAAGATGAATACCTACCCACCACATGCCTAACTAACATATAATAATAATGTTAGTATATACTTACTGTCAGATGGGTCGGCTTTAAATAATAATTGACACATTCACCGATGCACAATTTGGTGTAATTTGTAAACAACATAGTTTCCGGCCATAAACCCCTTTTATAACTTCCCCGAATTCGAGTCACACCCGATATTTCCAGTCACCTGTTACCCGATTTCCTCTACGAAATTGTGGCAAGCCCATTACAAGCCGATCGTTTAGAAGTGCAGCCGATTTAATGAACAATACGCTTGACATTTTAATAGTCTACGCGTTTGAAGGCGAATAGTGCACTTATGACACTAATTATAACTCAATAACAGAATCTTTATTCTGACTTATTATAAATTATATATTAATAATTATTAGGTATTTTATTATAATATTTGATTATTTCTCGGAAAGGTATGTCTCGTGCATTATGTATTATGTTATTTTAATACGCGTAGGTATAAAAACTTTATTGGAATATTTTCTTCAATGTTTTACTCTAAATGAAATGTAAAATCAACAGTAACATAGGTAATATTATTTTATCATAGGTAGATAGTTTTATTTTTACAAGGTTTAATTTTTTTTTTAACTTTAGTTTCTTATCGCACCATGAATAAAATAATATTACTTACGATAGTCATGTGTAAAAGTTTTACACGATACTGAAGGCGTGCACTTGCGCGTGGGTAGGTCGCCTCATCCAGGTCACGGCACCTTTTGCGTTTTAAGCGCCTTACAGGGTCACCGGGGATGTTGTGGGCTAATAAATCAGTTACGAGTGGACTGCGATGGCTTTGTTGACGGGATTACGGGAATGAAATCTTTTATAAAGAGTGTCGGCTACATTTTGGGGGAATAGAGAGGTAATTGTGGGGTGTGTGGATAGATACGTATAGTATAAGGCTTTAATGATTTGACGGAGACATTTGGATTGGGAAGTTTGGAAACGGTTTATGTTGGAGAGATTGGCTGAACTCTAGAAATGTATTCTGTAAGACAAGGTTCAATTTAATTTTTAAAAATTATCGATATTTCAATAAATTTAGCAGCTTTTTTTTTATTCAAATTTAGATTTTTGGAATGTTTAAGTAACCTGAACATCATATTTTTAAATGATTACATAATTATTATCTTTTAAGGAGTGTCCCGTGCCAAAGATGATACAAACTTTTGTTTTAAACAAGAACCACATTGTTCAACGGATAATTTTTTTAGTAGAATTATAAAAGTACGAAAAGAAAAAATGGGAAATTTAAAGTAAAAATTACTGGATTTTTCGTAAATACCGGGTTGAGTTCGATGCTCGAAGTCACTGCGGCGTATATACGTATATAATACGTGTTTTGATTCGTATACATACTAACACTCAGCGTCTTAAGGGATATTTTTCTCCTGAATTAGAAAACCAATATTACATGCATTTGTTATCTCTGATTTGGGACTTGACTATTATAGTAACTCGTAAGCTCTTTAAATATCCCTACATCCGTAGAAATCGTACAGAGTCGATGGTCAACCGAATGTAATTTGTGAATTTGTGTGAATTTATGTACTAAGTATAAATTATGATAGATTTAAAGATATGGGTGCTATGATGATTTGAAAATTATAATATTTAATAATAATGCCTATATATTATCATTTTATAATTTGTAAAAATTGTCCGGTAATAACGAGTATAAGAAATATTAGTCATAGTTATATTTTAACTATTTTATAGTTTATATAAAACCATTATTTATTTTGGTTTAGATACATCAATATTTAAAAACAATAAATTATAGGGAAAAAATAGTGGTTCTCAATAGAAAAAATATATATAAGTTTGTACCACCACAGTCTCGCCTTATATGGTATAACTAAGTAGGCACTAAGTACCTATCCGAGACTATGGTTTTTAAGTACCTTTACTAAAAAGTCAGAATTAAAATAAATGCATTATTAAAAAATATAAGGGTTTAGCATGCTTGGTGAATTACTTTGTGTATAAAAGATACCTATTACAGTATTTTTTTTTTATGGTGTTGACACAAGTTATTATTAATTTTTCACTTTACTTTTTATTTATTTTTTTATTATTTTGAGCTACGATAGACGAGAAAAATAATTTTCGGGAGCTATAATGTTCAATGGTACATCCTAAAGATAATAATGGTTTAAGAGGAAGAGGGGAGTGATTATTATGACTTGATAGATTGTTTCTGCCATGTCAGACGAAACATCGGTGATTACGCTTTTCACAAGAAACATTTTTGTTAGTTCTTCCTCTTTATATTTTAATTTATTATTTACGTTCATTTATCATGACAACTTTTCTCTAGTGCAATCATAAAATGCATTGCGAGATGTGTCTCTAAGTCTTTTTATACTGAAAATGAAAATTTTTCGTTATCATAACAATTAATTTCGTGTTTTTCTTTAACTCAAATTAGAATCATCTATTCAACTCGATAACAACTACCTACACTGTGACGCTGTGACGCTTATATAAAAATATATACATTCTATATAGGAAATCGAAGATAATTGTGGACTTGTGGTGTTACTTTCAACTTAAATCTTAATTACCTACTCCTCCTGAGTAAATTATATTTATTTTCTATTCAACACGCTAACTATTTTTAAAATTTAGGTTTTTTTTCCGTTGTATAGGTAATATTTATTTAGAGTTTTCGTTTAATTGTATTGTTTGTTAATCATACATTGTGTACGTTAAGTAGATTATACTTCCTTATAAAAAAATATTTTAATTTGCTTACATTTATTTTAATACATAAATAATGTATAAACTACTCGTAATAATAATGAATATAAAAGAAAAAAACATAATATGCTTTTTTTTATCAACTAAGAATTTTTTACTTTATATTTTCACGGTTTTATATTATATGGCTTATGTTGATACTTTTTACTACATCATAATCCTCGCTCTAAATATAATACTGATTTTAAGTTGGTATGTTTGATTTTTGTGATATTTATTTTTGGTATAGTACCTATATTTCGATACTGTAACTATTCGTAACGCACAATAATGCGTCCACGAGAAAATGCCATTCGTTTTTTTATGGTAGAAATCGAATATTTTACGTTCGTGTAAGCATTAATTCAACTATAGGTAATACTACAGCGTAGGTATCTTTGTAATACTTCTGAAACAATGATATTATCATTCGCTCAGAAGCGAGATAGAATATGAAAACGGATATTCGAGTCCTACGCTGTAGGTACCAGGTACCTATATTATATTATACCTCCGATGATGATGATGATGACGATGATGATCATAACGCGATTGCTCTTGATTTGAATTTTAATGTCACCGCGTGTTGAGATAATATTGTATTATTATATTATTATTATTATTATTACAAGCCAGACCGTTTGACAGTGACTTATCCTGCAACTTGTGACTGTCTCACAGACCAACCCCCCCACCCTCAATCACTATAAACATTTCGTGATTACCGCACCACTGTAATGGGTTCGCGGGGATTACAATTTGTATTACCGCGTGTACCGTGGTAGTCCATTATACGGTAAATCAGCTGTAGCCCGAAATGCAAGCAACATAAATTATAAATAAACCACACGCCTAAGTAATCATGCATATTATACCTACGTATATAAATAATAATAATAATAATGTGGAAAAGCGCGCTGTGCACGGCGATCGCGATTATTGTTATACCAGCACCCTAGTAGCTGTATCGGTGCGCGTAATTTATGAGATTCTATTTATAATCGCAGTATGTAGGTTGAGTACATAGGTTGAGTACTAGGTAGGTATTAATATTGCGATATTATTATTATTACAAATGTACAAAAACCGTTAATACAATAATAATAATAATAATAATATTATTATTATTATTATTATTTTTTTTTTTACTATTATTATTATTGTTCTCTATGTCTCGTGGATCGATTAAATGTGATACGTTCACAAATGTTATGGGAACCATGACAAAGTATTTAGGTATGTCAGCAACATTGTGATGCGCATATCCCCCACTTTAACTTTAACACAACTGTGTGTTACGTTCTCCGCCACTCATTGGTTGCATATACCAAAGCATGAAGATCAGAAAACCTAACACATACGAAAAAGTGGGGATGCTCAAACGCGATTCAAATTCGTATTCTTGCTGACATACCTCTATATTTTGTCATGATGGGCACTGTGCTAAAAAGAACGGTGAACCAACGACACCTGATAATAATACAATATTATGGCTGCGAGTGGTATGAAACACAATAATATAATAATATTATGTTATGCAATATATAGAGATAGGTACTATTATACCGTGAGGTATACAATAATACGGACGCATGAATTAATAACAACACGAGATTTAATTAATTGGATGTCAATGACAGTACGACGCGATATAATATATTATCGGAGAAAACATATTAATATAATACCCCGGCTCTTCTCTGTGGGAATATCATCATAATTATCGTCTATACTGAAAAACATCATCAAATATTATAATAATAATCATAATAATATGTTTTATAAAACAATAATAATAAACAACGGTCGTGTTTCGGTAGCCATGGGCAACGGTTATTCACCGTCACACAATTGGAGTAAATTATTATAATTATTATATTAGGTACGTATATTATATTATTTTTTTTTTAGTGAAAAAAGAAAAGAAGTTTCCAAGGTTATTATAGCCTTATTAGATATATATTATAATATGCAAACTTTATAGAAATAATAATAGTTATCAACATAATTTACTCTTCTCGCTCTTAATAATAATTTTAGAGGGTATCCACACTGGTGGGCCTACCTCCTCACGTCATTCATGTTATGTACCATCAAATTTTTGCTCTCAAATTTACTCATTGTATTGTTTATAAATATTGCAGATTATTAATACTCTATTTTTATCTAATAAAAAAAAAACTATTATTTCAAATGGCCTCTGTGTGGCGCGGTGGAAATAACTTTCACCCAATGGCCAGCTATGTTGCCGTGGGTTAAAACAAAGGACACGGGAACAAGATAAGTTTTACGTAAATGGGTGGGTAGGTGTGTGTCTTTATTATATATATTTTGGAAACAATGATTATATTATTGTATATATATATACGGCACGCATTATAAACAAACGGTTCTGAGTTTACTAATTACATAATATAGATAGCTCGGTTAACACAAACGCGGTCAAGATTTCGTTAACGCTGTGTAACAACATTGATTAGCAGTCTCTGGTCAGGGTCTTAAGGAATAGGTGTGAAATCCAGCTATATCGATCACCTTTGGATCTGAGGTAGAGTAAAATTATAGGTAGGTATAACTACACTTCACATACCTAATAATATATGACTAACAGTTAATTCCAAACGTAACAATAATAATATGGCGAATGGAATTGAACATGTTTAAACTTTAAATGTACCTACGTTATACGCATTAAAGCCACTCGCAAACAATAATGATAATAATAATTTGCGATAATAGTTATTGGCATTATTGTATACAACTACTGAACGTAAATGCACGAAATAATAGTTTTGTGAGTTGTACGCGGAAAATATTATAAATATTTTAATATCAACGACGAAATATTCACGGAAAAAACAGAGTGAAATTTTACATTTTTTATAAAACCAACATCGGTATATAGGTATCGGTGACCATGGTAACGTAATTTGGTACGGACGGACGTACACAACTAATATTCTAATATTCTGCAGACACGTAAAACCAATAGTATTCTAATACTATTCAGAGTATAAAACGTATATATTTACATAAAAATGTGCAGTGCGTTGATATATTATTTACTGTGCAATTCAAGCAATTTATTCGAACATATATAGTTTACGGTTCACGAAATACAATTATGTATATTCATGTACCTAGATACTTACCGAATACCGATACACAGCAGTGGGCATTAAAAAAAGAGATGTTGAGACATTTTTCCACAATTTATGACGTTTACAACGAAGCGAATCGTGTGATAAATAAATTCAATATAGGGGTACACATAACAATTTGTTTTCCATTAAATGTAAATTAATATTTATTTGGGTACCTACCTATGCGCTATATATATAGTATTATGGTGTTATGGTGGATATTATACCTTAAAACATATTATACGTGCCATATTAAAATCATTATTTCTAAGACTCATATAATGTTGTCTCGGTGCTGTTAAATTGAGTATTTACTATTTAGTACTTGTTTTAGACATTTGTTGTACCCGTCATACAAGTGCGTAACACAGCGAATTGTATGCTCAACAGCTCCGTTAGTTAAAAAATTAGAGTGAATTCACCTCTTATAAAATTTAAAGGTAACATTATCTCATAGATTCTTATTATGTTTTAATTGTTAAGTGAGTTATTTATAAATATTTTAAAATTGTAAATTGTTTGTACATCTTAAAATACTTATAACTAGCTTTATAAAAGGTGAATTCACTTTAATTTTTAAAATAATGGAGCTAAACGTGATCTACTGAGCGTAAAATTTGGTGTGTATCGCACTTTTAACATGAAGATAACAAATGTTTGCGTAGCGTCCTCTTAAACGAGCCACAAGGTGAGCTAATACATAATAATATACAAAATATTTGCCTATGAAACCAATAATTAAAAACCGTGGTGTTTAAAAAACCAAGGTTCTGCAAGATCATTTAATATTAGTTAATATAGGAAAATCTGGGTATAAACTAGATAAAAAGTTAAAGTTAAGTTAATTTTTAAATAAAAAAGAAAAACTGAAAATGTCCGTAAACAACTCAAAACAAGTACAAATATTTTGAAAATTGTATCATGTATAGCACTTAGGTACTATATTGTCGAAAACTGTTGCGTAAAATTTCCTGTTTTTCCTCAATTTTTCCTATCAGAAAATATACTGTTGATGACAATTTAAATATTTTTACTGTACTAAAAGGCGATGACAGATATAAATTTAAATTTAAAATTTAAAAAAAACACACATCAATGTAAAACCAATACATTCATCGCTCTGCACAGAATCTAAAATAATGTCTAGTAGAAAATATAGTTTTAATATATTTTAAATATATTTTAAATACCTATACTCATTAAATATTGCATACTTATTATACAGTTTAAAAAAAAGTGCCACATATATTATTTTCAATACACATAAAAATCACCCTTGAACAAACAGATAATTTTAAACTCACGATGGAAAAAATGTTTGAAAAATTATTTAATATTTGTATTCGTAGTTAAAAATAATTTAGTATAATTATTATTTAAGTATAATTATTATACTTATAATGGAATGTTTTTTTTTAGTGGTCGGGCTGCTTAATTAAAAAATGTTAACGTTACTCTAATGTGTTATTTTATGACATTATTTTTACTGTTATAAATGTTTTTGTATTTCGATATTTATTATGTAGGTATTGTTCAATCTATTGTAAGTGCCGTTTTGTGGGTAATGCCTATGATAAACATTTTAACAAAATAAAATAAAAATGCTATAAACGTATTTAAAAAGAAAATGGCTTTTATAGTTTTTCCTTCTGGAAGTTATTTTCCATTTTAAACTAGTTGGGCTTCACTCTCTGCTCACCAACTCCGCTAGATAACCCCCTCAGATATTTGATATGAAATCTTTTGTGTATTTCAATTCTGAAAACTGTTTTTTTTTTTTTTTTAATTATTTATTAGGTGTTTATTTATTTATTGATTGATATATTATTATATGACAATTATAAACACTAAAAAAAACAACTTTTGTATATACAAGAGAACTATTTTATTTTAAACAACTATTGTACTTTACAGATTCAATTTAATTTAAACATAATAATTTATTTCATAATATAATATTTGGAACAGAATAATCGAGTAAAATTAATTTAGAATGACCTAAAATTACATAAAAGTTAAATGTTTCAAGTCTTTATCCATGAACGAATTTTTAAATAAGTACATTGAATTTCATGAATTCTTAATTTATGATGTGATCGTACTTTTTCATTGTACACAATTAAATACAATTTGTACAGTCTCGGAATAAACTAAAAAAAAATATGAATAATTACGAAAAAAAGCTCCAATGTACACATTTTGAGATATTGGAATCCCTGGATTCAGAAAAAAAATAGCTAATTATGGATTCAATTTCCTATGTGCAATCTCCATCATGGAAAAAATAAAGGTGTAGATAACTGAATAAACAATTTATTTGTTAAAACATTATTAAGTTTTGATACTATAGTTAGGTACAGTATTTCTGATGGTAAGAAACTTTATTAATTACAGTAGCGGAATCATTATGTACCTACAACATATTATGAATCTCATATTATATAGCAATCAGTTAAACCTTGAATTATAAACTATATATTATATATTATTATATTTTATATTATATCGTAGCCACTTCGTGAAATCGATCTTTTCATGAAATGAAAACGGATATTTTATACTTCGTAAAATTCGTGTAATATTTCACAAAATGTCACTTTTTCATGAAGTGGACACTCCAACATCCTGTAATTTTTTTCACAGTCTGGTCGTTAACTTTGTGTACTGAAATACAACATTTATCGCACACATTTATAGTTTGATTAAATAACATTAAATAAATAATAATGGATACAATCAAACTTGACGTGTGCGATAAATGTTGTATTTCAGTACACAATGTAAACGACCAGATTGTGAAAAAAATTTCACGATGTTAAATTGGAGTGACAACTTCATGAAAATGTGAACATTTCGTAAAATATTTTCAAATTTCACGAAGTGTAAAATATACGTTTCCATTTCATGAAATGGTCATCTTTTCATGAAAAGTTCGATTATACGAAGTTGCTACGACATAATATAAAATATAATAATATATAATATATAGTTTATAATTCAAGTTTTAACTGATGGCGATATAATATGAGATTCATAAAATGTTGTAGGTACATAATGATTTGAAATATATTCAAATGTTCCTTATTTTTTATTTAAAATCAAATATAATATTAAATCTTACTTCATGGAAGTATAATAGTAAAAATATATTTGGTTTGCTTGATACTGATATTAAGGCTATGGTTTGTAACAAAATCTGATTATACAATTAACCAGTCGTTGTGTACCTTTAATATATATCGATACTATTGTTAGGTATTCGAAACATGTACATTTATTTCTTCAAGTACAGCATTTTTATTGAATTCTTCGGCAAGGTTACGTTAATTTAATTTTGAAATCCCTAAAACTATGGCCAATAAATAACGTTTAAAATAATAATGTGCTGTTTAATTAATGCCACGTGTATTATATATATCTTAAATTATATTATGATCGACTAAATCGTTAATAATTGTGAACAGTTAGATTTGCATGATAAATCGAGTTTAATTTAATTATTTTAAAATATATTTTTGATAAAAGGAAAATTTTAATCATATTATTAAATATAATAATAGTGGTATAAAATAGTGGATCAAAGAAATTTTTAGTTTTTTTAATGAATCAATGAATATTTTTTTGACACAAAATTTTATTATATTTTAATGTATTTTAAATATGAGACTATAAACATTAATTATCCTAAAGTATCATAGGTTTAATTAAGATAGTACCTTCACTACTGTATTATTTGTAAATTAATGTTGAGAGATATTATCAGCGCAAGAATTACGAGAAAAAATAAGTAAAGAACATTTCTATAATATTTAATATTTTTTATATATTCGAGAAATTTGCAATCTGTATTTGTTAACACAATAAGTGAAAAATATGACTGACATAAATGTATACATAATACTATAAAACAACACATGAAGCACAAGGTGAAGGAAGTTTTACAGTGATGGGACTCTCTGAAGTATTTAACATTCCATTTTCATTATTAATAGACAATATTGTATATATAATTTCAAAAAATAGTAAAAATACTTTAAAAACTACAAATATAATACAACGATAGTAGAATATTGTAATACAATACAATACAATATTATGAATAGTATTATTATTATGTGTTATAAATATAATAATTAACAACAATTTACCTTATTTTAACGACAATCAATGAAAACCATTCTTTAGTTAACGATGATGGATTGACACAATAGTTTTTCAAATAAACATTAATTTCATAACTTAAATATTTTATTCTCATTGAAATATATCTGTACAAAACATTTGTGAATTAATAATTTTTAATGAAACTCTTTAATTGATTTGCACAATAGGCAAACAATGTTAAGTGTCAACTAAAGCATTCACAGTAATGTATTGATTAATTACGTTTTGATAAAGCTGTGCGTCAAAATAATATATCATTTAAATAAATAACATGGATATCGATTATACAAAACTTCACTTGTCAAAATAATAGAGTTGGTGGTTGTAAGTTCTTGGCTTTAATCGACACAGGTAGTATCATCGTATCGACACGTATTACCATGTTTCTCAGCGGTTCCCATCCCACGGACCATGAGCAGCATGGTACTGGGTCGTGACTCGTGAACCATATAAGTAATATTAAATAATATTATGCATACTTGAAAATAATATTATATTATATTTTTATTATATACCTACCTCATAATATTTCTGGTTATAATAATATTTATAATATATAATTAGTTCATGTTTGTAATTTTTATCGTAATTTATTTTGCGATAAACTTAATCGGTCTTTCGTTTTCGCAAATTACTTGACTAGTTATTCCGTGACAGTGGTTGAGTGTTTACGTGTCGTTGTGCCTGCTGTAAGTTACTACATACTATTTTTAATTTTTTTATTTCTAATAACTTTGGTATATATATGTATATATATGTATATCAATTTATATATATATATATATATATATATATATTATATGCATACGTATAAAGGTGTGCTATTAGTGGGCCTTAAAGATTTTTTACAAAATTGATGGACCGCACTCCGCACAATTAAAAAGGTTGGGAACCGCTGCTCTAATATAATAGATAGCTGTTTATTTATACCCAAAATATTAGACTACTAAAATAGTATTCAGTGCTTTTAATTTAACAGTAACGTGTAATTTATTCAACTAATCATAAACGCCTTTCATTATATGTATGTCAAAACCACTCAAAATCAATATTATTTGAGGAAATATAAATTATTCCCATTATATATTTTATACGAGTATAATATATTTATATATTATAGTATTATGAATTTAAATAGACTAAATTAATTTATTGTCTATTTGCGAATGAAAAACTGAGATTGACTGAGAAAATAATTGTATTATGTTAATATGATGTACACTCTTGTGCGTCCTTATTATTAAACTACTAAAAAAGTCGTGTTCGGAGGGTAGTTCCTGGGGAAAGTACCGTGTATTAGTACCGTGCTCCCCGTGCACAGGTTAGCAATGATAAAAAAGAAAACATCAACAACAACAAGGTTACAAAGTAGACAAGCTATAGTGTAAAAAGTTATACAAGTCACGTGCTTTATATCCAAGTACGACAATTAAACATAACATTTAAAACAACTATACACAATAGCGCACAACGATCATCTCAGTTGTAGTCGTAACGCACTAACACTCATTTTCAAAATTAAAATTGTTGATACACAGGTTCTATATTGTTTACGTTTTCACTATTGTATACCATCTGCGAGGTTGTTATTATAATTGTACCAAGTTGTATTCCTACAAAATTAATCATGAAAACAATTTGTAAAAAACAAAAAAAAAACATTTTATTTTCGGTTCTAACTTTGAGATACTATTTCGGAGGTTTAACCTTTGAAATTTTTGGTTTAACAGCGTATACAATATACATAGCAACTGTGAAGAAAATATATAATCAGCTATAGTCTAAAAATGTAATATCAATACCTACTACACGGTGTACCTATACTAAAAGGTTAACGGTTATTTACTCTATTTAGATGTGTTCCTTCAATAATTTATTTAAATCTTCCATCACATTGATGTGTAGTGATACATTTTACGTTTAAAACGTATTCGTCTTACTTATATTTTAATAATACATTTTTATGTTATGCTCAGGTATTCGCATATTTTTATTTAAAATATTACTCAGCCAATAAGAATGGCTGCAATACCAATTTATTAATTTGAACAGTATATAATAAACATTATTTTGAACTGTAGTAGATTATGTTGTTATTTACAATTAATAAAATATTTCACATCATCAGAATATTTTGGAGCAAATTTTGGGTAATTTAAACATACTCCAACTAAAAATGATTAAAATTTATCTGAAAATGGCATTGTGTATTTGCGTCTATTTTGTGAACATAAAATAAAATAATATATTATGTAAAAGTTTCAAGTCTCCACAAGTAATTTTATATTGAATTGAAATAAAACAAATAGAATTGTTATTCTTTGTTTAAATATCTAATTTTATCCTCATATAAACTTCAAATGTGTACAAACAATATATACATAAATTCTGGTTATACATTTCTTAGATTTGTTGGTTTCGACATAATCGAGAAACCTTGTATTAATTTATCAAGACTCGTTCGTTTTTTTAGCACTCACTTGACGTGGCTATACACACTTACTCTTGTTGTCCATCAGCCCTAGTATTGTAATAATTATACTGTATTATTACAGTCAGTACCTATATAATATATGATTATACTATGGTGTTGAGTATTGGACAGACGAAACTCGTGCACGACCGTTTGCTCAACGAAACATCTTGTGATGGACGCTATATGCGTAGAAGTTACTCGGACTGGGCAATATAAGTTACATATTATTATAACATATTCGTGAAAAGAATATCTCGTGCCACGCTGTGTGTTATATAATAAGAAATAAATAATAATAATAAAATAACAGTTTGGGAATTATTGATCATAATACTATACGTCTGTAGTTGAACATGCCGGTCTAACGAGTAAGCCATATCGGGACCCCGTCTGCGGTGAAACTTTTAGCGTTAGACATTCGCCCGGAATTATGCTATATCCGTCCCATACACGAGACTGTCTTTGCTATAGGTCGCACCACACCCACGCAGTCCCACGGGAGCGGATTCCACACACGTGTAATGGAGAGGTGTAGTATATATATATAGCTTATATGTTTATATATATATATATAGCTATTAAATATATATTATATATATGTGTGTTTATATTATGTGCGTAAGTGGTATATATTATATAGCATATGGAATATCGCGTTGTAAGCCATGTCCTTAAAAAAAAAAATGCATTGACAAAGGCCCTTTGGGAGGTCCCGATAAAAAAAATATAAAAATTCAGTTTCTGGCCACAACCGCGCATGGTATGACGTAACATCTACGCTGCTAATTGAAAAAGAGAAAACGTGCAATCGAGTACCATTATGTCATACTCACTTGTTTAGCAAACTGACAATAAAAAAAAAACTATAATTTTAACTAATGGAAATGAAGGTATTTTAAGTTTTCATTTTCATAATATTATTTCAGATGTTCCTTAAGATCCAAAATAAGAAGATGATAAGCTCTCACTTTTAAGTCAGACTATCGCTGATCAGTTTTAAATTTAAAAGTGAAAATTATATTTTATTATTGAATTCTTCAACTTATTTTTCTACTCATATAATTATTACAGTTATGTATTTTCAGATATATTGTCGTTGATTTCTCGTGATCTCTGACGGATATATATATATCAGATATATATTATTAATAAACTATTAATACATCAATAAATAACTTATCTGAAAAAAAGTAACATGCTATATATTAAGCGTTCGGTTTAGAATCGATTTTTAGATAAACTTTCGTAGTTTTGTTACAACTTTGCTAACCAAAGGAAATGTTTGCCGTGAATAAAAGGAAAACTATACAAACACATATACCAATGTAAATCCGATAACTCAATGGCTCCGTTCAGAATCTAATATAATAGGGAAGGAGAGCATTTTGTATGATGAAAAACATAAAGTGGTATCATTTTATTAAGGATGTTGGTAAAGGGAAAAGTTATATTTTTTTTACAATAAGACACTTTGATCCACAGTTTAAAATTATATCACTTCTTCAAAAGGTTATGCCTGTTGTAATCCTT
This sequence comes from Acyrthosiphon pisum, assembly GCF_005508785.2. Lineage (NCBI taxonomy): Eukaryota > Metazoa > Arthropoda > Insecta > Hemiptera > Aphididae > Acyrthosiphon > Acyrthosiphon pisum. Next base: position 10,276,978 of record NC_042493.1, on the reverse strand, counting down.
TGACACCATTAACATATTCCAAACCTGTTCCAATTTTGTTAAGAAAAGAGATTTGATCGATCTACTGCCACTTATAGTGGCATCATGATTTTTATAAAAGTTTACCAACTACCTAACAAAAGATTCATTCAAGGCTGATGTAGTCGAAAACTTTAAATTAGTTAGTAAAACATATTTTTTCAAAACAGTTATTCAACTGAATGATGGTGTTCGCTCATAATTTATTTTAATATTATTATCACTCATTAACTGATTGGACTAAATTAAGTTAATCGAAATTGGATCAATAATATTGATCTAAACAATCTAACAAGTTGTGTAGAATAATAAATTATGGATGTTATAAAAAATTAGAAAAGAAAACAAATAGATATTATGTTGAGAAAAAAATAGTACCTATTGGGTTAAATTTGGATGCAAAATAGCACATTGGCATGAAAAATATTATGGTAATACAAAATACAATATTAATAATAGAACAACTCCGCTCCGCTCAATAAAATACTTTAAATAAGTACTTATAACTCATAAACTATTCGTCCTAAATTCGATTTTTATGTATCGAAATACTACTAAAAATATTCTGCTTTGGAATATAAAATTTAAACTGTATGTTGTCGTTCAAAAAAGTAAAAACTTAAAAAAATTCTAAGAGAAAAACAATTGAAAATATATATATATTTATTATTTTATAAATATTGTTTTTAACAACTAGAAACCATGTACATTTTTTTTTTCAAAAACACTTATACTTGTTGAAATAATGAGTGTTAAATGGTTAAAGATTCACTCTGTATATTATAAGATATTACAATATTATGAGGCGTTTCAGTGCATGTACACATCGAACGAATAGTAAATGTTATTAATAATGATATAAACTCATGTCAGGTATCAACATAATAACAAAAAAATATAACTATAACTATTTATATATATTATGTTTACGGCGAAGGGCTGATGGGCTTTGCTCCCTAGAATTATGGCGAATTATGGTGCGCAGAAATTTTAGGAAAAGAACTTATTCACGGTGCACAGCGTCAATACTTAAAAGGTTTTGTTAAAAGGTGGTGGTTTCGTTATCATATTATATTTGTTTGATGAATCAAAAGCCCGTTTGCCCTTGTCCTTAATCCCCTTCACCTGGTGTGGTAGAAGTTCGGATTTGATATCGTTATAACTTGCCCACCTACGTTAAACTACCAAGGTACCTACGTACTAAAGTGGTTTCTATCATATTTATTTTTTTACATATTATTTTCTCAAAAGAAATCGGATTTTTCACATTTATAATAATAATAAAAAACATCCTTTTAACGAGAATGAATACCTGTGTGTGATGAACATTTTACAGGAGTGGCAAGGGATTTGTATACTTAACCACAATAGCTTTTCCTGCATTCTTTTTTTTTTTTTTTTTACGTCGTGAGGTGTAAACACAAAAGTTTCGAGGGTGACAGTAAGCCGGTGACAATATTTTGTACGCTGTGGGTACCTAATATGTCTTTTACATACCTGCACTTTGATTCCAAGTCTTATGATAAAGATGTATTGTTATCGTTTAGATACTATGATAGTGGTTGTGAAAAATATTGCTGTGCAAGTTTTGTGATGGGAATATTGTCGAAATTCAAAGCACTGGAATGTGGTGTTTATCATACAAATTAAAAAATCTTCAGTCAGATAGTGGAAATAAATAATATTATTATATTCAATGGTACAATATGCATATTTAAATACCAAATTACGCAGTATAATAATATGAACTTGAAGGTATACGCCTATTATTCTAATTGTTATTGCTTTGTAGAAATAATTTGCCTTTGATTATTAATTTAATCCTGCCAGTTAATGTATTGACGATTTGTGCGATGAATGAAACTTAAACGTATTGTTGTTGTTGATGGCAAATAAAAATAATTATGGGAAGGGTTAATATTTTACGTCTTTGAGAAATTGTCTGTAGTTTTTCATAGCTTATATGTATAGGTGACTTAAATTTTTTTTCAAAATAGGTTTAGATAGTAATATAGCATACAATTCTCATGTCAATTTTAACATACAAATATGATAGGCTAATTAATATTCTGACATGTTTTACCTCGATAAAAAACAAAAAAAAATAAAAATGTATCCCTGCAACTTAAAGGTAAATGTTCTAATACGTTCATAGTTTTCCTGATGCTATTAAAAACCAATTAAGAATTCTGAAACATAACAATCAATTAATAAATAAGTACCTACTAAATTCCAATCACGTTAGAATGCAATATTTAAAATATATTTAAAGGCCATTGGAAACTTTTAAAGTATTTTTACTCTTCCGAAAATGTTTAATAAAAAAAACATAAATACTTATCAGTTCCATTACAGCAAATTTAACACCCTGAAATAATTCCTTCAGTTCAATAATATGTATGTTTTTCTATACAGGTACCAATGTACAAAATTATTCAAAAATAATAATATAAGATATTTATCATACTTGCCAAGTAATAATTACGATTTCTATTAAGGTAATGCATAATTAAATTGCTATTGATTCGTTGGTCTCCAGTATATTGAATGTGCGAAATGAACGTAATGAAACAAAGTGTTGCCACGAAAAAACATCCTATTTGTAAAGTTTACAATTTTGAGATATTGGTATCCCTGGATTCAGAAAAAAAATTGTTATTTATGCTATCTGCATTGTAGAAATAATAAAAAATAATAAATTAATTATCCTATGTGTTACTTACAATAACATACAATACATCGTCTATGCAATACCTATTATGTGAGTTTTTTTTTTATTTAAAACGTTTTTTTCGTCACCTGAAAACCATATTTTACGCATTGGATGTATTTTCGTGTCAACGACGATGTGCTATTTCGATTGCGCTGTGTATTTTTTCGTTGTAGCCTTAAAGGTACTACTTTTTTCACCGATTATTTCATTTAACTCAATATAATTATTAATTCAGTCTTGGGTACCTATCAGTTTTCTCACATTTTCACACATTTTCCTTATTTCCAACAAAACTCAAAATATAAAAATCAATACTTACTTGAAATTTGTTTAAATTACCATATTTTATACATGCTTTAATTTATAAAATATTTTTTTTTCTATAAATATCAATAAAAATAATGTGCTAGGTCAAAACACTTAAAAATTGAACACAAGGTTTATCATTCATTTTTATTATAGCAGTTTCAACATATTTAAGATACGTAAGTACGACTTTTTTATAAGCATTTAAAGTTAAAATGTTGACAAAATTCATCAAAATCACTATAAATTGCAAATTATATTCTAGTTAAAATTTTGTAATTTGAATTGAAAATAGAAAACATGTTTCTCATTAGTATAGTTAATAATATAACCAAAACATCTCAAAAAATATATAATCACAATTTTTTTTTATAAATATTTTAAATTAAAATTGGGCGTAATTTATTGTTTATTTTAATGAAGAATAACAATTTCAGTTATTTTTAAGTAATTTACAAAATATCAATCACGTTTACATGAAACTTTTGACGTATATTATTATATTTTAAACTCCTAATGACATTTAAAACGTAATGTCTTTGGCAAAACTTAATCAATCAACTGTATTTCTAATAGCAAAATAAATTGCTTTAATAGCAATAATATAGTTAAATATATCTACTAATATTATAGACTTACAGACTGTCTTCGCACAGAATTGCTTTTCATATATAATGCTATTGTATTATTGAAATTCAAATTAACATAATATCCATTACAGTGACCCACTCAACACATAATGTACGCAGAGTGGTACCTACTTGTCCACCTTGATTTCAAAATGTATTTACTTATTTATTAAATTATCACTAGCTAAAGTGCGCAAGTACAAATAATTTATAGGTGAAATTTAAAATCTAAAACTACTGGGTAAAATTTAAAAATATAGTTGTATAGTAGATATATACATAAAATACAGTAAGTATAATATTAATAGTTGGAATAATGGCGTTTTAGATTAGGTAGACAATTAAATAAGAAATCCACGTTAACTCCGGTTTCGAGCAAATAGTCTGTCTTGACCATAATTTGTAAAAACCGCACATGAAATGTTATAGACATAATTATTGAAAATTCTACTTAGTACGTAGACAACTCATGAAGTCGGGAAAACAAGAGATAGGACCATTTGTCCATTTTCTAACTTATAGTTTCTCCATTTTATAAGGAAGATAAATTTGTGAAGGGTTGAAGATTGGATAGATGTTGTATTTTAACTTGCTATTTATAAAGGTTTGCTAAAAGAAAATTTTGGTTTGTAAATAAATTAAAAACAAATGTAAAAACATTTTAAAATTGTGAGAATGGTGGAGAGAGGGTTATAACTTTCAAATTTTAATTGGTGAAATTCATTGTCAATGTATTTAATATTTATCATTTGAAAATTGAACGAATGTAATGTTATAAAACGAACATAAATATACTAGACAGTGCTGAGTTTTAAAATATTATCGTGGATAGGTAATAGTCATTATTGGAGGGGTAACGTAAATCTTATTAATGTGGTTATTTATAATAGAGTGGAAATGAATGTGAACTTTTACATTTAACAACATAATATTACTATAAAACGAACATAGGTATTGTTTACTATCCAACTATAAATAATTAAACAAACATTTGTAGAGTACACGTTTCTCATATTGAAAACCAACGAAGTACTCTGCAGTATGGTTTCAGCACGTTTTGTAGATTGTAGATATTCAGACTGATAACAAGAAATCGTTATTATACGTTTGAATACCCAGTATGTCATCTAAATGTTGACGTCAAAACTTCAATGGCTCATAAAAAAATATGCATTGCTTTACGCTTAAATTTCCAACAATAAAATGTATGAGGAATCATATATTACATTTTCAAATCTTAGGTGATAAAATTAAACATTTAACTCACTAAATAATGTTTTGAATTTTCAGAATTTTGATGAACTATGTAAAAATATATGGTTTAAACGTTTATAAAGTAATTATTAGTGACAATCTATCTCTATATTCGATACCTATATTTTTTAATAGGGTTTTCATAAACTTTTGAGGTATGTTTTATCAATGCTATTTTTCAAACATTGTCATAAATCATATCATTTGTAAATCGTAAAAAACTTAAAAACTTTCAAAATTTCAAATATCAATAAATAATACAAAAATAGTTAAATAAGTTTATTAGGCATAGTAGGTTATATAAGTTAAAGCTTGTAACGGATAGTATCCGTTTCCTTCTAACAATACAAGTATAATTCACATAATAACATAGGTAGTAAGGAGTAGTGCTATAAAGCGTAAATGCCTATACAATATTTTATATATAATAACTAAACTATATATGAATCACTAAACAGTAAAATTAATCGAGAATAATATTATAATAAAATCATAAACATTACATTAAAAACCACAAGCCATATATATAACGATAGGATATGGGGGCTTGCTCTTCACAAAGTAGATATATATGCATATATTCAAAAACCATAAAACAAGACATAATAAATAGCACTGTCAGGTACAGGTGAACGAACACATTAATATTTGACAGCTGCCAAAACTGCAACTAAACAAAAATAGTAACATCAACCGGGTTGTAAAACAGTACAAGTGTAATAGTTTAAAACCCACATTAAAAAACACAGAGTATGTATCTATCGACGAGCTATGGGGCTTGACAATAACACAAATACACATATATATATATATATATATACTTAAACTAGTAACAGGATGTAATATGTAGTGAGCAGTAAGCATTTCGTGGAATCATCATTATGACTTTTTGTACATGTACGCCACAGGATATTGATAACGTATTGACGCAACACAAATGAGTCAATGGACCGGGGGGTAGGTAGGAGAGCCTGGGCCCTTATAAAAGCAGACCGGAGACGGCCTGTATTCAGACGTGTTTCCTCCACTGCACTTCGAGCACCTTCACGACACTTTGTGTAATAATTTAACTATTTGGACTTAGTCATTTTTTCTGAAGAACATTTTAATAAACCACATAGAACCACCTGTCTTCAAATTTATTTATCTATTACCTCATCATCAACTTCATCGTCAACAAATCGGTCTTGCTTCCTGCAAAATCATAATATACTCGTAGTCAACTGGCTATCAGAATATTATACTGATCACTATACAAGCTACGAGCATATTACAAGCTTAATAAACTATGATATGAATATTTGGTGAATATTTAAAGTCTCTACAGTCTTCAAATATTCATTTTGGAAGTACATTAAAATATAAAATCGATTTTGTCAAAAACTGGGTTGGCTTAAAAATTTTGGTTTTTCCATATTATTTTTTCCTTTTTCATTATTTTAAAAAGAATTGGTACTATGTTCATGTTGATCCCCTAAAGTATTACAATTAACTCACAAAATTGAAAATTAAATCAATTTTACTACTCACAATGGTTAGTAGTTTACACACACTAAAAAATAAATAGCACACATCATTGTAAGCCCATCCACTTAGAATCTAAAAAAGTTGTATTTAAAATGTAAATACATTTTATTATGACAATGCCATCCAATAATAACGTAACATAATTACATATTATATATTATGTTAATAAATTCAAAAGTTGGCTGACATAATTATAATAATGATGCTACTAAACCACTGAATCATTTGACCATTGCATTCGAACAATGGAATCTAAAATGTGGGGGAAAAAAGTTGAAGGATGATTATAACATATAAAATGCAATCTACGGAATCTTTATCTTCAATAGTTATCTATATTACAGTTTAAGAAAATAATTGTTAGAACGAACGTCGTATAACGATTATAAAGTTGCAATTTTAGTACTCCGCTGGTTAAACTATCGGCGGTCATCTCAACTTTGGTGGTAAACCGTAAACAAAATAATATATTAATACCAGATATTTTGTAGCAGCTAAGTATTAGTTAGACACCAACTAGTTGGCACACATAGTTTAACCACCAAACAGTTTAACGATTAACATAAATTCTTGTTCACAGCAATTTCTGAAATATATTAAATACGAGATAAGTTGTTGATGATAATTTATCACTGTTTCTCCCATACCAAGGGTTATAAGCCATAAGTGTATTGTGCATACAAATTATACTTATATACCTACTACTATAGACTGAAGAGTAACACAACGTTTATATTCACAATTATATCAATCTGTAATCGATGGGACGTTCAAGAACTTAGTTTTTCGAATAAATAATGATTTCCGATGCTGCACTACCAAGCTATACTCTGAGCTGAAGAGGGTTATGAGAGCTCATGGGTTTTTTTAAAATATATATTTCAGCACATTTGGTGGTACAAATTCTGGACCACGATGTACGAATTCGTACAATTAGCGCACTAAAAGATAAAAAAATTAAAATTCCAATATTTTTTAAGCAGGGAAGGGTGGCTGGTTTCACGCATGGGTTTGCATCTAACACCCAGTCTTTTAAAACGTGCTCTAATAATAAACTAATGCTACATCGTGCGAAAGATTTGTACTTCAATAAACGATTTGGCTGAGGTGCAATAATTAGCTAATGGAGACGCAGTCCTCTACCTCGGTTGCGGTAACATAGGGGAAAAAATATGTAAGTAGTATTGATTTTTTTTTTTTTATTAAATAACGAAACTTGTTATATATTTTATTAACTAGCACAACCAAACAAATTTGAACTTTAGTTGACATCGTTAATATGAATTTAACATTAAAGTTTCCAAAAATACTGCTTATTGAAAACTTCTGTAAAAGTTTTGGACTAAAACCACTTTTAGCTGTTGAATATAATGCCTCTGTCATTTTTCTCTTATGAATTCATGTCATAATAATAAATTATTACACTTATATGTAGATAATTAATTTTAATAAAACACCTAGGTATGCCCACAAAAAAAAAATAAAATATGTAAAAATTACAAACATATTATTTATATTTAAATAACAATATTATGAAATTAATCATTATTCCTTATATTTGTCATAATACAAACTATATCAAACTATAAATATAAGCTTCATATTAGAAATATGAATAAATAAATATTAATACAATAAAGTCCAATTATATTATTTTAATGAAACACTTCCACGTACGGTTACAAATTATAACACAATACCTAAGTAGTAAACGATACCTATCCTCAAATCCTCATTTAAACTGGTGTAAAATTAATAAATATTAAATAATTAAGTATTTGAGGACCATGTAGTCTGTGTTTAAATAACAATAGTCTCAAATAAATACATATATGAATTTTTTTTATCATAGGTACCTTTATGGTAGGAAAATAAAATTGATTTTAATGTTCATCGTTCTGGCACTAGGTATACTGTCTATACAATTCATATTTGTGATGTTCGATACCAGCTGGTATCATAGATCATCCCATTCATAAATTATATATTATATATTACTATACATATTCAATTTTAAATGTATAATTAGGAGTTGATCATGATTGTAGTAATTTAAAGTATCGTAATTATATAAGCTTCCTACTATGGGAAATATGTTTAATATAATTAAGTAGTTGTGTAAAATATGTTTAATACTTTTTAAAGTTTACTTTAGACTCTAAGGAACAAATAAAACTACAATAAGTCAAAAACCTAAAGTAACATGCATTTACCTATGAATTGCAAGGACACACATGAAACAACAGATGTGAAAGTTATTGTACGTTAATTAAATAAAGTCATATGAAATGCTATGACCCATAGATTATAGAACATAATATTAAATTATTTAATAATTTTAAAATAAAAATGATAGTATGGGATACACTCCAACTTTTACAATGCAACTTATAGGTATATAAAGGTATTAAGCCATGTATATATAATTTGATTTTAAATGTAACCAAAAATTACTGAAACAACTTCTGGCAATCTTTTAATGTTATCCCAAATGTCTCGAATCACAATTTATATTTTACGAGTATAGCTTACTTAGACCATAGGCTGTCCCAATATTTTACTTAAGGTGCAGCACATTTAATTCCACATTTAATATAGAATACACATATATTCCTATACGACCTATTTCACACTTACACACACACATATATAATATATTCAAATAATGTCATTACATTTTCCTACTTGGAATTTTTATTCTATATTATTTTTATAAACAGCTAGTTTATTAAATTGTTAAAAATAGTAGTTATAATAGTTAAAATAGATCTATAGGTAAATGTTTTTTACAGAAGTTACAGCTTCGGCCCTACAGGCTACAAACCCATCTAGAAATAGACAATGATTTCTATATGTTGTAAATTTATGACCAAATGATGCAATTATATTTTCTAAGATAACATGTCTTTTAGGACTTCCTTCGATAAAAATATAAATAAAATGTATATTACCAAAAAAATTAAATACACAACCATTATTTGTCAAACCAGATGATGAATTTACCTTTTCACATTTATAATCTACTTCAGGACCAATTTAATACAGTCAACAGTATGTATAGCAGTGGACATAATATAGAATATTTTTATTTTCCACATTCTACTTAGAATGTATTCCTCCAATACTACCAGGTATGGGTACTTGCACCATCGAAATAGACTGAGATAACAGATGTCCAATTTGTTTTCATAGTTTTAGGCTTAAAGAAAATTATGTAGTTTTTAACATTTTCGTACTATACTCATAATGATGAACAATTTCATAAATAAATAAAGATCAATTATTGATTATGTTTGTTATTATTGTTAATAATTTAACAATTTTAAAATCTAAACAGTATAAATAAAATTGAATTCTACTAATGTAATACGTGATAGTACTAATGAATAGTGCCATAGTGGAAATATAATATCAGCCATCGCAATGTAAAGAACATTTCCTCTACATCGTGACCTGAAGTCTATTCAAGCCTTATCATAAAAAATACGAACTAACAACCAAGTTCTTGATCAGAAAAATAAATCCTGAAATAACAAAGATAATATATAAATTATAAAATACCAACCTTATGGGTTGTGAATAGTTAAATGATAGAAAGAAATTAAAAAATGTGGCAGTTGAAAATTGAAATGTCAGGTGCAGCACAGGCTGCAGAGTTTGCGCCCGTAGGAATGCCTATAACTTGCATTCTGATCAGAAATAAAATGTTCTTAAATCACTTAATTAGGTACCTATAATTAAAGAAGGTGAATTATTTAAGGAAAATGAGAAAAGTACTAGGTGCTTTAATGTCTGATATTGTCACAGCACATTAAAGTATTATAATATTATTCAGATTTTCAATCGATTTATGATTTTTTTCCTTTGTAAGAGCTTTTAATTTAATATATTGAATACTAAAAAATGTGTTCATTTCCCCAGTAACAGAAACGTATACATAAATAATTATTGCGTATCTTACAAATGTATATACTCTCCACTCAGTACCTACCTATATAAAATATTTTTTTTTATGTAGATTGTATACCTAAATGCATAACTGAAGTTCCCAAGCAGTATTTTCTCTGTATAGGTTTCTTAATTCTTAACTCGTATAAAAACATGTGTTAAATATTTATACACCAAAGCATTTTTTCTGATATATTATTAATATTTATTTTTAAGCTCCTTAACTCACTATAAAAATATGTGTTTAGTATTCAAAATGTGTATACACTTAATGATAACAAATACAATATGTAAAAGCCTTTCAATTTTTAACAAATTTTTGGTCATCCGAGTGCTAAAGAGATGTGTTTTGTGTGATAATATACTTAACTTATTTGGTTGCTGTCAAGATGGAATTTAAGTACAAACTTTGAAAAGTCCACTGAGGACAAAGCCAAACATACTGTAGGGGAGTTCGCCTGTTTTTATTTACAGTAAATGGCGGTCCGTATGTCAATTTGGCAACTGCTTCAAACACTGTGCAGGTAAAACTGAAGAAAATTCAATCACTAACACTGACGTCCATTAGTCGTATTTTATAATGTTTACAAATTCCAAATAGTCTATTTTTATTATTTTTATTATAGTATATGTGTAATAGGTCTACATTAAGTTAGTCACAATGCCGTATAGTAAGTGTAAGACGTATAGGACTAGGAATTTGAAATAAAAAATGATTAAGTTCTGTGGCGTAAAAACAAAATAAAAGAATTTATCTTTATGTATGGCGTTATTGGTGGTGAATAATATATTATGCAATGACATGAAAGTTATTTGTTGGTGTAAAAGCAATATTTCCTAACCAAACAATTTATTTATGAATAATATAGTAAATATACCACCACGTTACTATAAATTGTTAGACTGCAGCTGTCTAACGTACAACCCGGATAATATTGTTGATACCATGATATTATGCCCCAAGTTTCCCCTCTTATAATATTATACAACGCGATCAACTAAAAATTATACTGAAACCATTATGCCGGATAAATCAAATTATATAATATGGAACGTGAATATCTATTTTGCCCATCATATAATTCACTTTGAATACCGGTTAAAAATAATCGAAAGGGAAGCGCACAGACTGCAGAGGATTGGATCCTGCAGGTGTTGCTTTGCTTATTCCGAAAAAAAAAAATGTGTTGTATAATAGTATTATAAGAGTTACTTCAGTATACGGTTATTGTGTTATACTACTATATGAATATGTAAGGGATTAAAACTACAACTTTTTATAAAAAAAAAATAAACGGATAAACATTAATAAAAGATATTATTAAAAAAAACTTTATTACAATATTATATACCCCTGTTAAAATACCATCGTTTTAATAAGTACATAAATAAATAATGCGTTAAATAATAGTTTTTCTCATAATATTATTCGAATTACAACGTATAACAATCGTATCACATTTTATTTCACAGCAGTCTTATTTCGTAATTTTCTCGAAATCGATTATTAATTATTAACAATTATTTCCTATCATGAAAAGTGCATTTGAATAGGAAATTTATCTTCAGTGCACCATAAAAAATGAATAGGTGCCCACGATATTTTTTAATAACATTGATTCTGATTTTTTTTACTTTCTTTGAAGTCTTTAAAATTATAAAATACCTAAAATACCCTATATAATATATTTATTAGTTTTTAATAAGTTATACAATATCGTGAAGATAAAAAAGGTATATTATTTTTTTTTTTTTTTTGTTTTCCTTAAGCTACTGTTGTTTTAGAATATTTATTGATTATAATTTATTGAAAATCAATATAATATATAAAATTATAAGTATTATTTATTATATTTTTTTTTCCGGTGTTTGTAACGGTAATCAGCAGAATTGATGACTTTTATGAATTTTATGCCTCTTACATACAAAATATGTAAATAATATTTCAGTAAAATTTTATTTAGGCAAATACAATTGATCAGCCTGATGGAGATAATGTTGTAGTTTAACTATAATTGTTTTGTACAATGCGTCACTTGTGATTATTGTTAGCGTGTTAATGTATATACCTATATAGGTGCAATTCTAAGGGTGCCCGTTGGTAAAGGCTTTAAGTAGGTACCTTTAGGTTTAACAATAGCATTTCAAAAAAATTTGGCTAGTATCTTATTTTGTTAAAATATTCCTATGCGACATAATGAAGATGTTTTTTTTCCATTGTTTCATCTGATATTAAACCGAATTAGAATCGGAACAGGAGTTTATAGGACACGCACATATCAAGACTAGTGGTCTAACATCCGATGATACTCAGTATGACGGCCTCATTAATGATCACACTTAAAAAAATATGAAAACACTAAAATAATAATTTATTATATGGATTTAATCATTATTTTTTAATTTATTTAAAAGCGAATATAAAATTATATTATTTTAGACGATATTTGAAAATTATTCTAGATAAAATCTTATATCCACAGATACATTGTCCATTTTTAGACAACTTAACTTCCATGTCTCTTTTTGCAGAGCTATAGAACAACATTCTTTTCGAATTCATTGGTCAAAACAAAAATCTAAATTAAATGAAATAAACCTACTATTCACTACTTCACTGCTCTAACAACCATTTACATAATATGTAATAATGGAAATGATTATCAACAGACTTAGGATATGGCATATTATAAGCCTACAACTCATTGAGACTTATATTTCGTGAATATCATCCATTATATAGGCAAGATGTGGTATCTTCATTTCCGTCAAACATATTCTCACCGTGACACCGAATGTGACTTTTACCTAGCTAGAAACAAAAACTTATAACATCCGACAATTTATTCCCTACGAAACCGTTGGGCCAGAATTATCAATAAAGAATATATTTCTTCATTCCTCCAGAAGACAGAATTCGAAATCGGTAGATAAATTTAGTAATATAATTAATTTAAATTTATCGATATTAGGTATTCACTAAAAATAAAAATGTTAATATTCTAAAAATCTAAATTCTGGTATAATACCGTAATCCGTAGTTTTTATTCGTAGGTACTCATTTCGAACATAATGTCTTGAGTTTCATTCAACTGTAGAGCGCACACTCTCCCCTGTCTGTTCAAAGATAAACAATACTTTGTTTTAATAGTCGACTTCAGAATTTAAATGAAAATTCGAAATAGTTTTAACAATTACATAACAGACATCCTCGGTTTTGTTGTATAAAAAGTTTTGAGCACGACTTGTCATTGTGTTGGTCACTGTAGGTAATTGATGTTTAAAATATAAATTCAATGATACCTATCTCATTATATTCGAAAAAGGTTCTGAGAGAAAGAAATGTCAAGATTACAAGGAGCTCATCATAAGTTCGTAAGGATAGTTTATATTAAATTATATTTATTGTATGATTATTAGTATTTTCTCAATAAATTCAGTACCTAGGTTGAATTTATTTTCACAAAAAAAATCTCATATAAGTTACGAAAAGTTAAAACCAACGTATCGTAAAATGGTATCGTAGTGGTTCATCTATACGATTAATAATTTTTGAATTACAGCAAAATAACTAAGACCATTAATTTGATTTTAAAAAGGCAAGGCTGGGCAAGTTAACGATTTTTTTTAACTTGTTAAGTTAAGTTATTTTAAATAATTAAGTTAAGTTAAGTTAAAAGTTACTCGTATATTTTTTCGTTAACTCGTTAAGTTAAAAGTTACTTTGAAAAAAAAGTAACTT
>NC_042493.1:10193123-10262791 GCF_005508785.2 Acyrthosiphon pisum | reverse complement strand
GAAAAAAAAAGTAACGAGTAAAATTAAACTGAACGTTTTGACTTAATTTTAATTTTTAAACTCGTTTAATGCCCAGCCTTGTAAATAGGTACTCAATTTGAGCAAATATCAAATTCAAACGCATATAAACAAAAATTATTACTAAGTAGTATAGATATTTTAACTGTTATATAAACAATCAACCTTTGTATTACATTTAAAGTGATTTGACAAAGAAAAAAAAATAGTTTATCAAAATGTATAAAAAAAAAATCATACATTTCAAATACATATTTGATTTATTTTGATTTGTTTTATTTGTATGCATAACGAACCAAAATATTAAAAAATATATTTCATGTCTAATAACAGTAATATAAATACTTTAGGAAAATGTCAAATTTCTTCGGTTATTCACTTGTGCATCACAAAAAAAAACACAACGATTTTGTCAAAAACAAGTGTAGCGTAAATATTCCGGTTTTACCACTATTTTTTGTTTGCTTCCCTCAGTTATTAAAATATATACTGACATTTTTCTTTTCTATATACCAACTCGATCAAATTAGCTTTCAAAAACCTCCCCCAAAGTTAAAAACTGAAGTAGATTTTCTGCTCCAAAACGTGATGATAGACGAACAAAACGTATCATAGTAAAACCAATAATACATCCCTCGCTCCACTTGACATGATTTAAATTATTCTATTTCGGTTCGGCAGTGTTGCTATATAGAAAAACAAAATAGATTTATTAATTTAGTATACTAAGGGAAAATTCTAAGTATTTTTTTAAGCCACAGTACATCGGTCTTTATTATAAATACGTCTTTCTCGATTAATTGAAAACGTAAATAAACAATGAGTATAAGTTCAAAATTTTATATAATATCTTCTTACATTTATTGTGACGAAAAATATGTAACAACTCTCAAATATGATTACCCCATTTAAATACCAATGCTGTCTTGTAATATATTCAATTTAAATGTATTATATAATAGGTAGGTTATCATTTAAAATAATAAATATAAACGTTTATATTTTAATTGCATTTTTTTTCAAATCGAAATATCATAGGTACTTTTACATTTTTAAAGTATATGCAATTCTGTCTAATAGTAGGTACTTAGTGTTGCACGAATTATTTCTCTGAATATTGGTTTTATAATTTTCAGTTTTATTTGCAATCCTCAGTGGTGATCTAATATTAGTACCCCCTATGCTTATCAAGATAAAAATATATTGTAAAAGTTAAGTTCAACATATTAATTTATATAAATTGTTCATACAGTTTATTTTTGAGCTTTCTGAAGAGCAGTTATGCAATTAGTAATTCATATAAAAAATCATTATTTGAAATCTATATATCTAACTAAATCATAATAGTTCTGAAATATATGGCGTGTGCAGTGGTGTTATTACGAGTAAAATACATTTTTTATAATACATACAGTACAGTTTCAAAAATCAATTTGTTGCTCTCTCGTTCCAAATCAGAATCTAAAGATTTTGACGTAACGGGTAAATAAAATGTATTATTTATGAATCAAATGTTTCTTGACGTTGGTGTAATATTGTGTATACGTTGCTCGATTTTTATTCAATATCCAAGTGTTTATGAAAGTGCGATTTGACTGCAAACTGCATGTAGACATCACTATTGTACAGTTACCTTGATTAAAAGCCCTGCAGGTTATAACTTCGTATCAGCTTCATTAAATCGTCTACCAGAGCTGTATTTAATTTTTTATTCCTCTATATCAATTTGCAAACGCCCACGTCGTAGCCGAGACACAAAAAGAAATTAGAAATTCGGGAAAATATTACGTTATTTTGTTAAACAGATACAATTAATTTTTATACTTTATACAGTATTGAAATATCTTCGAAATTAATAGTGGGTACATACTACATACACAACATTATATTTTGGTAATATGATAATAATATTGAAAAACAATTATTTATCTCGTGAACGCAGCATAATATCCTCTATGGGATTAAATCATTAGTTGTGTACCTACTTTTCTTATTAGTTTCATTTATTTTGATTATATTATTATATAGGTATTATATCAGTCTTATAACACTTAAATTTGTATTATTAGGTTATCGTTTTACTGCTTTAAGCAGATAAATGATGATACTATTTGACGTAAATACAGAATACTGCTGAGACCAAACGAAAGTAGCCCGACGACGTGCGACTTTTGGCGAGGAACCTCGCGGACAATATATATGATGTTAACCTACGACATAATATTAAGAAAAAAAAGATGATTAGTTCTAAAATTAAACACAAAATTGACCTTGAATAACATTTGATGGTTTTTTTTTTTTTTAATCATTTTATAGTATATAGCTTCATATTTCATAATTATCGGTTCTTTTCGTTTGATAAATTACATAAAAAAAAATAATTGACACTCGTACACGTGTTTACACTCAGCGCTGACATTTTATTTCTTTAAGATAATACATAATGATATATAGTATGAAACAACAAAAATAGAAAATTATTTAATTGTAAAGATGATAAATTGCACTTTATTGAGTGCCTAACAAAATTAGATCATATCATAAATATTAAATAAAGCTAATGGCCCATGCTGCCGAAGCTATATGTTCAATAATAAAAAAATTTTTTGTATTAAAATGAATGTTTGTGTGTGTGTCTGTCCTTTATTAATTCCTAAACCATTCATCTGATTGCGATAACATTTGGTCCAGAGATAAATTAGATCTCTGGGAAGAAGATAAGCTAATTTAAAAAGGGTAAATTAGAAGTCTGACCCAGGGAGGTGCTCAAATAACAAGGATTTTTAGATTTACGATGGAGGTATTTGTTCGTAAATGGTTGCTATTGGTTTTAATAATAATAATAACTGTTAATGCCTGTTGGCGCAGTGGCACCTCAATGTATTTTGATACAGAATGTCTCAAGATCGAACCACGGTCGATTTGTTGGACCAATTTTTTGCATTATTTTTTTTTATTTTTTTATTTATCTATACATACGAATGTTTAGTTTTTTTTTTTATCTATCGGATTTAGTACGGTTAAGTTAGGTTTTGGATTTTGTATTAATCCACAGTAGTAAAAACGACAAACTTGGTATATATTTTGATGTTTTAGAGTTAGATTATACATTTACGTACAAACCACACGGGGTCCACGATCTATAGCACTTAGATTGCCTACCTGATAATAATATACTGCTCGCATAATCACTAGGGAATCTCACGGACAACGCCGGTCGGGATGGCTATACATTAAAATTTAAAATATTATAAAATGTACACTTAAAAAGACATTGTTTCCACAGCGTGTTACCCAAATGAGTTGAACGATTACAATTTTTTTTCTGAGCAACGCTGGATAATTCAGCTAGTACTAGATAAAAAAAAAGATTATTTGCAAATTAATTTCAGTATACAACGTGATGTATTATCAATATCTACCTACCTGTATAATAGCGCAATCTGAGGTTTTATATAACTGATCAAGTTATAGTTAGTAGTCAATGTATATAAGTTATACGTAAGATTAAATTAACCTGAAGTTAATCGTCAATATTTTAAAAATATTACGTAACTGAGTGAATATTTTATGTAAATTCTTTATGTGATTCAATCACGCAGGTTCTATATTAAATGTACTTCATATTTTATTGTTTCACCTCTAACTTAACCGGGTTAAATAATTTATTAATACCCCCCCCCCCCCCACACATACTTGATTAAAAAAGATTGGTTTAAGTGTTTAACTTCATGTAAATATTCATTACACTAAGTGGATATGACATATTGATTTAAGTCTTTTGTTATTGAATAATTGTTTAGAATTAATTTTTGTGACATAAAAATACAATCCATAGTAAAATCTGTAGTAAGTGCCTATACTAAATAATATTAATTAATTATCAAAATTAATTAATTTTGAACTAGAATAGGTAGGTAACCTATCAAGGAAACTTTAGCTAGCCATTCCAAAAAGTGCACTAACTAAGCAGAAAATAAAATGATTAATGCTATTATATTTCTCAGTTGTGTAACATATTTTTTGTTTTTTATGGTTAAAAAAATGTATTCATTTGTATATTCAATAATTGTATGGTATTATTGTGTACTATTTTGTTTATATATATATATGTAAACATAAAATAGTCAGGTGGCCCACAACAAATCATCACGGCATGTTACATCACCACCCCCGTGGTGCATATTATATGTATTAAAAAATAAATGGTGTATCCACACTGTGTAAGAAGTTTGGAAGCATAATATATTTAATGTGAAAAACTATTTAACATGGATACAAAAACATTCTAGGAATAGGCAGAGTATCTACGTAAAATGTACATCTTAGATTTGAAATTGGATACCTATATATTATAATCGTGATGACTTTAACTCTCTACCGTGTAATCTTTCAATCATTATTTTTATTCTGTAATTTTTGAAAATATTTTTTTTGTCATATTAAAAATGTTAAATCATTGCATAACTGTTTGTTGGAAAAATAAATTATTTTTTTGAAAATGTTTTGAGTTTTTTACTTTTTAAACAAAAACATTCTTATATTTTCAATTTTATACTTCAAATCAGAATATTATGTTTATAATGAAAATCAAATTTCAAACGAGTACCTATTTAATTAATAGTTTTTAAAGTTTCGATTAACAGAGCAGACAGGGACAGAGGTATCCCTTTAGTCCACTACCTACTCAACTCATTCGTACTTTAAATATGTATTATGTAACCAACTAATCATTCGTTCGAAATAAAATTGTATGTATCAAAGTACTTAAAAAAAGGTATTTTGCGTCGGTATATGAAATCAGAAAATTATATTGCCATTCAAAATAATAAAACTTAAAAAGAGATAACGATGAAAAAAAAAGTATATATTAATATTTTCTTCAAAAATGTTGTTTTGAAACCTAATTGATTTCTACAAAAATAATATTTTCAACATTTCTCAAAGTCTTATAAATAATTATTAGTTTATTAGATATTTATAAATGAATAACTTTGTGTGTGTGAATTGTATTTAATAACACCAAAGCATATAACCTCAGCGCAATGACCAGCTTCAGCGTTACATAACATATTATAATATTATGTTATTTATTTATTATATTATATATTCACCGTCCGTATCAGTATATTGCTCA
Source organism: Acyrthosiphon pisum (assembly GCF_005508785.2). Classification (NCBI taxonomy): domain Eukaryota; kingdom Metazoa; phylum Arthropoda; class Insecta; order Hemiptera; family Aphididae; genus Acyrthosiphon; species Acyrthosiphon pisum. The sequence continues at coordinate 10,257,636 of NC_042493.1, read as the reverse complement.
TACGGCGAAGCTCCCATATAACTAACTTCTATTTAACATCATTTTCTGTTTAACGAAATATATCTGAGAACCAAACGAAATTAGAAGGAAATTTATTTAAATCTATTTAACGAATTTCTTATTTCCCTTTTCTGTTGCCCATGAGACTTCATAATATAAAAGTTTCACTGTACAATAGTATATTATATTATGCTATATCGCTATATACATTTTCATCCGAACATATAAATTCACACGTCGCCATAATATATAGGTGAAGTTTGAGTACGGCACGATGACACTGCCCAGGACATCGTGGAGACGCTAGTCTTGACATTTGAATGCATCAACAATAGAATTATAATAAAGAAATTTAGAATAAAATGCATTGTTTTATGTGCTCGGCTTACCGATGACTGATGAGGCTTTACATTTTGCTGAGGACTCTGATGCCGACAGATGTAAATTCGGCACATTATTCTACTGAATAACGGTTCCGACAACAACGGCAAAAAAAACTATAGTTAGTCCCTCGGCGGCCACAGCTGTGTGCGCTTTGAGCGGCGAGCATTACATTTTTGACGCCCCAAAATTAATATTTTTTTCCACCCGTTGATTTGTCAGCTCCGGTCAGTTCAAACAAAGCTACCCTCTAATCAGCTAACCATCTCGTTTATTTATTTTGACGGGGCTTTTAGATTTTCAATCTAAACAAACACTAAAACTTCGCATCAAAGATAATATTTTAATAGTCGAGAAAAAAGTTTTCAATAATTAACAATTTATAATCCAATCATAATAAATTTCGATATAAAATTTAAACTTAAATTAAGGTGAAAAAAACCGTATCGGTGTTGCTAGATATATCAACACTTAATTTACAAGCTTAATGATATTCTATCATAATAATATAAAATTAAGTATCGTTAATTTAACAGACACCTTATATTATAGGGCTGTTCGATTATTTCGATTAATCGATTGTTACGACGATTATTCTTTTTCTTCGATTATTTTACAGTTTTCATAAAATTCGATTAATCGTCAAATAAACTAAATTCGATTAATCAAGTAATCGAATTTCCGATTAATCAATTAATCGAATTTTTCGAATAAACAAGATGATTAATCGTTGTTTTGACGGTTCGAATGAACTTACATTTTTAGCACTTTGGGAATTTTGTACTCTATTCCATTTTGAGTGGGTCTGTGTTTACTTTACACCAACACACTAATCTTCATTAAAAAAAATCGATTAATCGGTTAATCAGTCATTGAAAAAATTGGTGATCGATTAATTGTTAATCGTTATAAAATCGAATTTTGGTTTGATTATTAATTTTCGATTAATCGAAATAATCGATAAAATGTGAAATTAATAATCGAGTGGTAAAAAAATTAATCGAACAGCTCTACCTTATAATATAAAACAAGGTAGTTTAACAATATCATCAATTATCATCACTGAGCGTGTACCTACAATAGATATTAACAAACAACCCGGAACAGGGAAGTTTGTATTTATTTTAATTTTCATTGTGCAAATAAATTGAGAATAATCAAAATCGTATTATTGAGAAAATATAAAATTTGTTTCTCTGTGCTGATACTGCACTACGAGCTACGGGTACGTCTACAATATTATACATTTTTATAAATACTTAAAAACAATTTTTTTTTTAATTCCGAGATTAAATAAATTCCAAAAACGAGTATGAAATCGTAACATATTATTATATCATAATATTACGAAGTCCCTATATTATGCAATACTTACAATAGTCACGGGTTTGGGGACTTGTGGATATATTTAGTTATAATTTTTGGACTAAGAACAATAATCAAGAAAAATAGTTTAGAAAAATATATATTTTTACATTAATGTTGATAGATTAATATTAATAACTAAAATATTGAAATCACCATAGCTCCCATATCTTACAAGCCCATTATCAAGGACCTTATTATCCTTAGTACATAAAGTTACATAAATCAAAAACTACTCATACGAATTTTGATTCTGATACGTAAATATTTCAGAAAAATTATCCACTAAATAATTTACAGTAGAAAAGATGGGTTATCATTTCAAAAACAGAAGTTTATATCTCCACAGTTACTCCCCTAAGTAGTGCAAAATAATTTCAATAATGTGAAATTATGATCTGTTTGGAACTCTACTAAATATATTGAAAAAATGTCAAAAATCATATTTTGATCAACTGCGGTCTTGATGAAAACTAATGAGCATGCTTGGTGAATCACTCTATATATATTGTGTAACCATTTGGTATAATACATGTGTATGTGTATGTGTCTTATAAGCATTATTAAATATCAACTATTTATGTTTATGAGTTACGGTTTATTGGTCACACATCCGTGATCCGCTACACATGATTCATACATTCCAAATGGTATTATTATACGACAGAAATATATAAGTATAGTATAACATACTATATACCAACATTTGTGTTGACTTTAACCGAGCTAGCGAGCCGTTTTCAAGTAAACAATTAAATTGCACAGTGCCAGGGTGGAGGAGATATGGTCAAGCGTTGGCGATATTGTGGGTCCACTAATAAGCGGATTAAAACCAAATCTGCTCCTAATGAGAACATGTCTGCCCACTACACTTATAACTGTATACATGGGTTATTTATCATTAATGAAAATTTGATCAAACGTTCCTGGAATCAAAGCAAACTAAAAGGTAAATACCACTGTCCTGCCAGCCCTCTATGAAAAAAAAAAAATCATCCAGCATGACGTGACCGCAACAAGGTGCCTATACTTATGTCATTACTGATTACTATGGATCGGATTTAAAAATCAAAGAATTACCTATGTAAACATATAAGTAAAAAAATGTGTATTGAAAAATTACTTTTTCTAATGATTCAAATAGATAGTATATAAAATATTAAGTTAATAATATGACACACACTATTACAATAAAATGAATGTATAATGTTATACTGAATAGTACTTGTACCTGTATGCAATAATTATCACTGTTTGTCTCAAATAATAAATACCACAGAATGATAGGCAATATGACACACATCACCTGAAATATATTATTATATTATATTACATAGTTCGGGGACACCAATATATTTTACCATTCCAGCGACAAATCACTGGAGATTATAGCGATCATAAAAACAAAGTAATTAGTAACATATTATACTATTTTACGTCACTACTCTACTTCATGAATGTCTAACCGATTGTAATATTATATATTTTTCTTCACCTATAATTATTATAGTAACGAGGTATATCAGACACAGTTCAGAGTAATAATTAGCATTCAATATGCACCAACTACTACTTTTCCCCGCTATCCACCAAACCAATTAGTTCACTTACAATTTCGATAGCACCTTCCAAAAAGATCAATAGTGTTCAAAAGACATATAAAACATATTATGTTAATCTTTGAGCAGCTTTTCTCACACAATCTTCAGACAATATGCAATGAAATGTAATGTTCATGTACGACTCAAATGATATTTTAAAGTTCATTTTTAACAGAATATCACGGCATCGTTAATTTTAAACCTCTAAAAGTTAAATTATTATATTCTCGTAACACCAAAGTGAATATCAAAATTTACAGAGAGGTAAGTATATTATATTAAACTATAACTCAATAGTAACACACCTATTTAATATAACTACCTACCTATAAATTTCTACTCCCCATATAGGTAACCTTTTTTTTCTCTAACTTATTTCGGATTTACTAAACAATTCTGAATAATTCATAAGTACACTTTAAAAATGCAATACTTACAACTTAATACCTTTAATAACCACACACACACACACACACACACACACACACACACACACACACTCCTTAAAAACAATATATTTGAAATTAATAATAACCACGTACGTAAGCAGCCAGTTCGGTCGAGCACGAAGCAGTGTATTGACTATTTTTGTAGACGACCTCGTCACTAACAAATTGTATTGAAGTAAGTATTTGGTATAGGTATACGATCAAACACGGAATAGTTTATCTTTCAATCATATAGGTACTGTTCGAAAGTGTTCTAGATAACATTTTATTTAAACACCTGACACGGGCCCCCATAAGTCTTTGCGTGCCCCACAATTGTTATTATTCACGACTGACATTGTGCGCCATACCATAATAATTATTAAATTCTATATTATTTTTATAATATTATTAGATTTTGCATTTTCGTCGTGTTAACTTGGCCCGCTCAACACTGTACGCACATTATTCGTTATGGCATTATAATATGTCATTGATAATGCAACACAAGTCGAATAAATACAATATATTACTTAATAATAATTTTTCAAGTCTTATAACGACTTGTATAAGACGTAAATGTTTTGCAGTTTTGCTGCAGAGTTATGTCTCGTTGACAAACCCATACTTGCAGATAATAGATATAGTCATAAATGTCCATGGTAATATATTTCACTTTTTCCATATTAGTATAGTAGGTTTTCTAAAATAAATAATAATGCTCTCATTTTATTAGATAGTTAAAATGTTAAAAACATTATATTTTTACTGATATACCACTTACAATAATTTATATTATATCCAATATAATATTACATAATATATAATATTCTGAGCACATGTTTTGGATAAATACGTACATTTAGTGCGGTAATAACCCATCGGCCATAACTATAATGGACAGTTTATACGCATGGTCTGCAAAACCACGAAAAAATTTAAAAGCACTGACAGTTTCAGAACCACAAATAATTATCCAATTTTGCTCGTTAGGTGTATTATAGCCGTGAATATCACAAAACCACATAGGTGCAGAGCATTTTAGATAGACTTGGTCAACAGTAATTATATTATTATGATTTAATCAAATCAAAATATCGATAGGGCTATGTTGAATAATATAATAATTATAATTTGTGGCCTGGTATGGCTCAGTGGTTAGCCTCAGTCACTAAAGTGTGCGTTCCACAAATTAAAACTCAATTGACGTTCACAGGCGGCATACACCCATATTGCAGGGCCAGTTACTTTTGAAAAGTAATAAAATAACTTTAATCGGTGTATTGCAATGAAATTATTTTAAGATACGCACATAAGAAATGCTATTTTAAATAGTTTTTTTTTTACATAATTTTAGCATATTATAAAGTCATATTTTTTTTTCATACCTTTACGGTTTTAACTTTCTAAGTTTTTAATAGCATGAGTGACTTGCGACAACAATTTTTGCCTGTAAACATCGGTATTATAGGTATACGCCAATACTTACAACGCTTAAGTACTAAACGCAGTTGTGACATTTATGGAAACGTAAAATATACGCGAGTATACTATATAGGTATTATTGCCAGTTGATGACCATTATTTTAATGATTTGTAATAACCCCTCTGGGTTTTGTATTTATGGTACCATAATATAGATTGTTAACAGCGAGTGTTCACCATATTTTATTTTCTACTCGAATAATATTATCATGTTTCAGACCACTGCGCCGCCGTAGTGCGCCAGCAAAAAGTTTGGAATATTATCCTGAATTCGACTTCATTACGAAATCGAACATTGTTACCATATACCACGGAGAGAATCTAACCGATTTGTGTTACATTTGAAACATAACGCGGTATATAATAGGTATACCGACCTCGTGGACACCCTTAAACCACGTGCGGCCCAGGGAGTTGTCGCAAAATCTGTCACTGGCACGACTTAGATTTATTGATGGTGCATTAGACCGTGATTGATGTACAAAAGTTGTGCTCACATACGGTTTGTTTTTGCGTGGCTATACAAAATATGCGATTAATAGCACATTGACAGGGCGCAGATTTCGGCGTACGATTTCTGTGGTACATATTATAGCCACAGGGTACCTGTGGTTTATGGCCTATGGGCGCCATCTAAAACACAATTTATTTACCTATTTATTATACTTGCCGTGTTTCCATTTGTTGTACGAGTCGTATCTCACGGACGTACCCTAAACCACCCAAATTAATGATTTCCCTACAGTTTGAAATCAAACGCATGTACGTAATGTAATTATATTGTTATTCTTATTCCACTATAAGTAATAATATAATATGGTCAACAAACATAATAAATTATTATTATTGTACAATATTATTTATATTGTTCTCATTCTACTAAGTTATAATATTGGCAACAGATATTTATAGATGCGTGCGTTTTTATTACTTACAGATTATAATTATACTTAATTTTATAATAATTATTTCGAGCAAACTAGCTATTTGCATGTATTATTATTTAAATAACAATATGTATAGTGCGCATTTTCCTAAAATTTACTTTCCCGAATTTGATTTTCTCATCATAAAAGCATTATTGGAAAATATTTTCCTGAATTTAATAATTGTTCTTGACAAAAATTTTTCCGAAATTACACGTCAACGTGCAAATTATATCAGTTTTGGCAATTCAAAAAATTGATTACAAATTGTTCAAAGTCGTTTTTATTTTTATATTGGATATCTGTAAAATTGTTGAAAATAAATGATTTGCTAAACTTAATAATTCATATTAATGATATCACGTAAAATAAGGAGGGAAAATATTGTTGGTACTTACTGTTATTTTTTTCTACATATTCTTTTAATGACTTTTGTAGTTTTGTATTTATACCAAAGATTTACGACATAACTTTTTATACAGTTTAAAAAAAGTATAAAGATTGATGTAATATAGCTCATTGGTTTCAAATGAAACTTTAGTCATCAGAAAAAAATAATTAATATATATTTTAATAAAGTCCTTTAAGTTGTGTCCGTCTTGCTAATGATATTTGCAAATTTCACGTTAAGAATAATCCACTCAATTCTGTTATTTTTAATATAATCAGAGTGAATTGACCTACAATAGTTATTAGATATAAAGTAAAAATACTATCGACTTAATATTTTAATTTTAAATTGAGTTATATTTTAGCCTACTACACGATCCAATAAAAAATAACATAGTGAAATGTATTCTTCTTGGCGTACTTAATTTGCTTTATTGCATAATATGCATGTTAGTTAGAAGAAGTTATCACACGCTGGTACAATATCCTCTTAACCCGAAGGAAGTTTTTTTTTCAATTTATACATTTGTAAAATAAATTGAATATCCGTATTATGTGATGGGGTGTGACCGTGTGGGTACTAATTTTAACAATAGGATTATACAACGTTTCATTAATTTAAAATATCGTAATATATTGTTTTTTTATATTTTAAATTGTATTATGTCCATAATATGCATAGAATATAGAACTATAAACCAAAATACATTGCAAAATTATACGGTTCTTAACAATGTAATAAGAGAAACAGTTCATAAGAAGTATAATATACTTATATACTTATATTATATTATATAGGTTGATTGAAAATTATGTTAGGCCTATTATATTATAGCCTATAGGCTATAGCTGACAACGGATAGGTTTCGTCATTTAAACAATTTCACAGTCGTTTTTGTAAAATTATTTTCTGTAGAAGTATCTACGATTTGTATATATAAAAAAAAAACATTTTGAGCAAAACTCTTTTCAGTTATTTTGTTATAATTTATTAGTACTTGTTACCGCTATCAAATAGAAAGTTTTGTAAGTTATTTTTACTTCTAAATTGTACTATAATAATGTCAAGGTGGTCGGCATTTTATTTGTGATTACTTTTTGTGAACTTAATTTATGGCTTACAAGAAAAGCATAATTAATAGCCGATATTGTGCAATATTCAAAGATCCTGATGAATTTTAATAAACGTCGTTGCTATTCTTAAACTTGGAGATTTATTGTGCTTAATAAGTCTTTAAACAATGAAGAATGTTATATTTTGGCCTTTTGCTATAATTGTTATATTTACATAATATTATATAAATATTTTAAATTTAGTATTATCTCTGGGCCTTGGAATCAAAACGTTTACCTACAATGTCAGGATATTGTACTCAAGTTCAGTTATACAATAATATGCGTACAAAGTAAAGATCGTAAAAATAAAATTCCAATAATTTAGCTGTCTTTAACTGAGGTGTTCGATTGATCTATAACTACACAACTTTTTATTTTTAATTATTATTTAAAAATCTATTGAATAGTAACTTCAACTGTTTTTTCTGTTCAGTTGTCTATTTATAATCTGGAACCTCTTAAAGCACATTAATCGTGTTTTTGGTAAAACGATTTATGTTACACATTAGTTCAGTGCTAATAATTTTCACAAGAACTTTTGCCGTTGTGTTTAGTGATGTGTTATGTAGCTACCTCTATATATGTATTAACCTTTTGAGTATTTATGTTTTTCCGGTTTCGCTACCAATGGGTATGGTAATTCTTTTTTCCACTATATGAGTACCTACCTATCTCGTGTTCCAAACCTCTAAATAGCACGCAGGTCATATGTATATATTGGTGATTGTCCAAGTTATGTTTGCGGTGCTTGTTATATTATTTTTATTTTTCAGAGATATTTATTGGAATTTTTACAATGATATTTCCATGTTTAGAATAATATAATTAATTTAAGCCAACAGATCATGGCACATTTCGAATTTATGTTGGATTTTAACAGAATTCGTTCGGGTAGTTTATTAATTTATAATATTATGATATGCCTAGTACCATATAGTATATGTCATATCATTGAAATTATTGACGTCAGAAAATGTGTAAAATAATATTTGAATTATTTACCTGGGTCATATTCGGCTGAACATGTTAAATGCGTTTGTGTATTTTATCATAATTTAAATTTTATTTTCTTATAGTTTCAGTTTAAATGTTTAAACGTGCAGTTTGTCTAAGTTATTCACTATTTATTTTCCTCAAACGTCAAAACTGTACTTAAGTCTCATATTTCTATTATCCTTAAAATAAGATAATATTCCAAGTGATATACATATCCTACAAAAATAACAATTTGTTATTGTGAATAAGAAATTAAAACTTTTATTATATGTTTGGTAGAAGAGTTCTACAACAATCATTTTTAGGCTACATTAATTTACTAACTAGGAAATTATTATTCCGTAGATATAAGTAACATCTAGTTGAAATATACATAAAAAAATTATCGATTTTGAACAGACGCGTGTTGATGTAATTGTTTAATCACAATCTTGTTGGGGTGGTTTTTCCCGGATTTATCAAACAAATAATAAATTTAAGTACATATCTATAGTTCAAAAAAGTTTAGTAAAAATATATAAAATAAAAACATTTATACTCTTGTAAGAAATAAAGCTAAACTCATTTTGTTGTAGCTATTTATTGGCTTTGCTCAATCTAATTTTAAACAAGCTATTGTTGTTAAAAGTTTGAGAGTAGGAGCAATTTATTGGAATGAGATCGAACGCAAAACATACACTTTTTCATTTATTTATTTTCTTTCTTAGGAAATGATGAACTAGTTTTTTGCATATAATTTTCCAAGCGTTAAATACATTTGAAATTTTCACAGATATTCACCACTATATTTCAGCTATAAATTATACCTATTTGAATGTATAACAAGTGCTAGTGTACAATAATACATAAGAAACTCGTGATATAAAATAGACATTCATTACTCGTAGATAACTATTAATAATTTAAATAAAATATGAGAAATACATTTCTGCAGTTCAATATACATTTTAACAACCCTTCTGGTTTGAAGTTTAATTTTCATAAATAATAATTAAATTATTATTCATTAATATTATTAGTCATCGAGTATAGATAACTAAGATGGACATTTTTCTAAAATAGTTTAAATTTGTTTTTACCAAATCATGAACACCCAAAATAAAAAATGTATAACTATAGTTATAGAAGCTACCATTAAAGATGACAATTAAGGAATTAATGTTAAATTAATTATTAGTCATCGGGTATAGATAACTTAGGTGGACATTTTTTTACAATAGTTAACATTTTTTTTAACCAAATCATGATCACCCCAAATAAACAATTTATAGTTATAGCTATAGATGCTACCGTCAAATACGACAATTAAAGAATTAATTTTAAAGACTAGTCAATAAGTAATGATAATATTTACTACAAAATCAGACTGCATACGATTGTACGATATTGACTAAAAAAATAACGTTAATGCTCATTATTTTCAGACATTGATGCATTTAAAAATATTTTCCATATAATGGCGATAATTCTGACATTTAAAAGTAATTTAGTTTGTGAAGAGAAAACTTTGTTTCGCATGTAATGTCATAAAAATTATAAAGTAGAATATTTTATTAAAGTTTTTATGTTCTAAAAATTCAAAGGCCGATTAACTAGAATGTATTTAATTGTCTAAAGATACAATTTTTTTTTTTTTTTATTTGTTTGCAGTATGGCATTTAGTTTTTAATTATCTCTAATAATTTTAGTAGGTTTGTCAGAAGAATAGGTTAGAGTGATATTGAAATAATCCTTATAACCTATATGAAAATAAATTATATAGGTACATTAGGATTATCGGTCACATAGGTCATTTTTAAAAAAAAATATTTTTAACTTATGAATATTTATTTATTTTATTTTTACAAGAAGTATAAAATGTATATCATTAAGCGCAATAAGTATATATGAAAAATAACATTATTGGAGTTGTGTGAATTAGGAACCCTCCGTTATAGTAGCTCTTGGAACTAATTATTATTAATTATAAACTAATATTATGGCTCATTTACGTGTCAGTGTGGTGTGACTGTGTGATTCGTTACAGCGATAAGAATCATAACTAGGGGGGGGCGCCCCCTCCCAATATTACCGTAACCCTCCCAGATGAAAAATTATCAATCTCAGAATTTTGTGTTTAGCCCTCCAAAATGTAAGCTTTTACCAATATTGGACACCGATTTTGAATACCGGTTAAAACCGTTAAAAACCGAAATCGATACCGAAACCGAAAACAAAATTGAAAAAATATCAATACTGGTAATCAAAGCCAAAAACGAAATTAAAACCGAAATCAAAATAGGAAAAAAACATTTTCGGTTTCAAGCCCTGCTCTTATGCTATTATTCTGCCTATGACAATGTACGTGTAATATCATTAAACACACCTAATGCACAGTGGCATATTTAGGATTTTGTATTAGCTGGGGGATATGGATTTATCCAGAGCTCACTGAATCGAGGTGGGCTTAAACTGCCCCCCCAACCATCACCAAACCTTTTAATTAACATTAAACTATGATAGCTTCATAACATTATACACACAAAATACATCGTCAAAATTATATTATAAAGCCCGTTAGCGGAGAGGTACAATATTTGTTGATAAAACAATATAATATATTTTACCTATTAAAAACACATGTGGCATTTAGGTAGATAGTAAATACATCAATATAGTTATTTTTTTATTAAATTATCTATAAAATATCTAATTTTAGACCATTGTACACCACATTTGGTGCAACTATAAAATATTCAATTGTTTTTTCTTTTGTCAAATTGTTTGAATTTTCAGTTGAGTATAATTTATAATATTTTGGCATTATACATTTAATTATGTCCTATCTCAACACGCAACAGTTTTTATATTTCAAAAATCAATGACGTGAGTTAAGTGAAATACTTGAAAAGGCATAAAAGAATTACCAATAATACCGGACATCGGTCATTATATAGCAAATGTTTACTTATGCGAATTATTGAGTGTACATCTGTATATGTATATATTTGGCTTTATCGATTTAACAGGGAAGGAAGATGTTTAAAATGAAGTAAACAGGTAATCAGTAGACAAAGTAAATTTAACTCAAAATGTATAGGTACTATGTGTCTATATTATCCACATCTATAGTTTAATATGCAAATGATAAACGTAACCTACCCGGCATAGGGGAAAATTAAGAATAATTAATTTTAGTGCACACCAAATCACACTTGAACCACACAAATTAAGTTCATAAATGGTACATATAATACTTGTACTTAACTCGTATTATTACCAATATTCCATCTTTAAATACTTACTTACCATTATAGACAGTAATTTATTTTTGTTTTAAAACTTCAATAATGACCAAAATATAACAGTTACGAGATTTTCAAAATTTTGTGTTAAATTGGTTATCCTTATTAAGTAATTAAATCTATATTTAAATTTATTACTATCACTGATTGAATTTCTCATTAAAAAATCAAAAATTAACCATATCTTTTAAAAAATGTCATTAGGTATGTAATGAATTTTGATCATAGGTCATCAATCATCATCATTGATATCAATTTGTTATTGGTAAATTACTGAATAGGACTGTCCTCATCAAACAAGTTAGTGGTATACAGGCAACATGTAACTATGATTGACTTTGATAACTTGTTATGATTTACGAACTTTTTAAATATATTTTAATTAAATTAATTTTAAATATTTGTTTTTAACTGAAATATTTATGATCGGTCAATTTTATTATAAATACAAAAAAACACGCTTAGGCTGCTCCCGCATTGAAGGGCATCTTAATAGCAAGTTATACTGTATATAGTATTATAGTGTTTATTTTTTGTAAAAATCACTTCAACTAAAACATAATACACTTTTTAACGAATCAAAATTAATTTAAAAAATTAAAATCCGCGGTAAACCAAAGTTCTGCTTTTTTCCAGGTGATATGTTACTTTCATGTCGTTTTGAGAACAGTGACCATGATGCCATGTATTTGCACTTACGGAAATGCATGGATTACAATTAAACATGCGTTCATGCATTCGCATGAGTGATTACATATTTTCTAAATTAGAATCACAAACACTTACATTTCAGCCAAATTACGGGGAATCAATTTGCCTATAGATATATATATACCATCTTTAAAACATAACCGACTGTGAACTTAATGGTCAAATCATAATATATAATTATCTATTACATAAACCCTATAAAATAAACTATTTTTAGTGGTTATCGTTCATTTTTTTCTTATCAGGATGTGAAAAAACAAAATGATTATACTAAAAAGTTATAAGATAAATCGATATATTTTTGTATTGTTTAGTTTCTTCTGAAAAAAATACAAGTTTTTGACGGGATTTTGGCATCACCTGCAGCAAACAATGAAATTATGTCTGTGCATCATGTGGTTATGATGATTTTGAAATAAAAAAATTATAACGTAATAATTTATATACATTTCCAACATTGTTTATTATATTAATATCATGTTTACAATTATACAAGGATTTTAGAAGTTGGAATAATAAATCACATTTCCTCAATTTTGAAATTAATGAATAGCTACAATTTTAAGTCCTTATAGAATTATTATTTTTCAAATTTGAACAGATGAATATAATAATATAAAATTAATTCCCAAATGAATTATAACGAAATAAATAAAGTAGACTTTACGTGACTACATATTAACTGATATTTTAACTATTCAAGTATTCCCGTTGGTTTTTACAACTTCTCGAAGATTAGAGGTACCGAGAATTTTTTAAAGACTGGATATAATATATATCCAATTTGGTGTTCTGAGAAGTGAATGTATATGGAAGGTTTTGCACTCGTTCATCCGGAAAATGGTTCACAGTTACATAAAAAAAAAAAATACAAGAAAAAACGCATCATGGTTAAATCAATAGCTACCTTTCTTCGCTCGTTATGTACAAAGTGTATTAAACCAAAAAAAAAAAATCGACCGACCTCCTCAGTAATGTATAAGTAGGTAATTTAATAACTATTTGAATTTGTGTTCTGCCTAAAGCAACATGTTACATATTAATAAATATCAATTTGCTTAAGCGGCTTAAATAAATATTGCGAAACCCCTTACATAACGTGCAGACTTCCATTATCGCAAAACGATATAATAATTCGTTGGCTCAGTAAATCCGGATTAGTTCAAAAAATTAATAAATTAGGCTATTGAATTAACATAACTATATGAATTTGATGATTAAATTTGGTGTAAAGTGACATCCAGACGAAATAAATATTTCCAAATAAATGCATAGTATTACGGATGTTATGTTTCCACTCAATATGATGATATATAACTGATTTAAATCAATGGTGACACTAGAAATGTAGTCACATTTAAGGTAGGTATAGGTCCAGTAATGAATACTTACTTGGGCTTACTATTTTAAATAAATTTTACATTAAATAAACATTATATTTTATAAACAGCTGATATATATTAATATCTGTTATGAATTTTATTTTTTGAAAAAATACCTAAATATACTTTTTTTATGCCATAAAAAAGTATATAATTATAATTTATGGCACGTATCAAGCTTTCACTGCTTAAAAAATCAGGTCCATGTTTATACATACGATATAATATACTTACTTCTTGAAAAATAAGGTCGTTACTATAATTTACTTTTTTATCACTCGACATGCCAGTGCTGATTTGACGAAATTAATCTTAAGAGATAATCGTCCTTAAAAATCCCAATTTTAATCTATGGTTAGTCCTGGTTCGCACTGCGTCCGATGCACACGTCTTTATTATACTCCGTTCTAAACTCGTTATCGTTCTCGCTCTTCGCATCCGATTATGTCCAAAGTCATACCAAAAAATTGTTGACGTCAAACCCGATCCTAAAATTGTAATTTAATTTGAAATTGTAAGTACGCCCTCTGTGTATTTTATAAAATGTAGTTCTAATTAATTTCTTAAGTTAATTAGTAGTGCGATTATCTAACAGTCGTCGCGCGCGTTGCGCACCGGCTCGTAACACTGCCCTTACGTAAGATAGGATGCCGATTAATTATTCGAAAACAAATCATGCAAATAATAACACTATACAGCCTGCTCGTTAATCAAATCCTGTAAATTCAAACAAAAATCAAATCAACACTAACTGCAATACTCAAGGGAGTAATATGTCAAGCAATTCAAACGGTGGCTGGCAAACGCAGAAAACAAAACCTACAAGAAACCTATCAAGTTCTTCATCTGACACTAATACTACCAAAAATTCTCCGTCAACGAAGCCTCAAAAAAAAAAACTGTTCACTTCACGCAACCGTTTTGAAACGCTAGCTCAAAATGAGGCTGCAGATACGGGTACTGGTCCATTCTCTGTTAGAGAAAATCCCTCTGTTACAGAAGAACCAAACAACGTTACTCAAATCAAACCACCTCCCCCAATATTGGACTTTCCGAATTTCTGCAGAGCACTTATTGAGCTAATTGGAGTTGACAATTTTTTTTGCAAAGCTGCTGGCGATCGCCTTAAAATACAAACTGCAAACCCTGAATCTTACAGAGTACTCATTCGTTATCTTAAAGAAAACGAGGCTGAATACCATACCTATCAATTACGTGAAGACAAACCCTTACGCGTATTTATTCGGAATATCCGACCATCTACGCCTACCGACCTAATTAAATCTGAACTCGAAACCCGTCTCTTCGAGGTCAGGCAGGTAACAAATGTTTTACACAAGATCACCAAAAGTCCACTTCCCCTGTTCTTTGTTGACTTGGGACCAACTGCTTATTCGAATGAAATTTATCAGCTCTCCTCTCTCCTTCACACTAAAACAAAAGTCGAAGAACCCTTCAAACCTAAAGTAATCAGCCAATGCACAAACTGCCAGGAATACGGTCACACTAAATCTTACCGTGGCTATCACTCACGCTGTGTTAGATGCAGTGCTCAACATCAATCATCGTCATGTTCAAATCCATGCTCGGATCCACCTAAATGTGCACTCTGTTCTGGGAGCTACCCGGCAAGCTATAAAGGATGTTCAGTATACAGAGATCTTCAACGTGCCAAAAAACAAACTTCTAAAAGTAATTTTTTATCAGTTAACATTAAGAATAAGACTCAAAATGTAAGAGACAGCCTCCCCTCAGCCAACTCTCATTTGAATCAACCCCCAAATCACTCTACCGCTTACGCCAAAGCCACTTTTGGCTAATATGGCGAACCTCCTCCTATTCCACCTCAAGATCTAAGCAACACAATTACAAATTTTCTGGAAGAGTTCAAATCTCTTATCAATCCTCTCATTTCCCTTCTCAATAAAGTTATCACTAAACTACTAGATAAAATATAAATGTCTAATGATTTTGCGAATAAATCTCTATTTATTCTCCAATTTAATGCTAATGGTTTAAAAAATCATGTAAATGAACTTGAAATCGTACTTCACAACAAACGAATAGACATTGCTCTTATAACAGAGACTAATTTCACCAAATATTCATCCATCCATATTCCTGGTTATAAATTATTAAAAACTAATCACCCAGACAACACTGCTCATGGTGGAGTAGCCATTCTAATTAAATCTTCGATCACCTTTCAATCTCTACCAAACTTCTGCCAACCTTATTTGCAATTCTGTAGCCTAACTATAAAATTAAACAGCATCCTTATTACCATTGCGGCCATATACTCCCCTCCTAAACACAAGATTACTAATCAAATTCTCATAGACTACTTTAGTACAATAAACCACAATTTTATAGTTGGAGGAGACTTTAATGCAAAACACCTGTCGTGGGACTGCCGTGCAAATAATCCCCGTGGCTATTAGTTCTCAAACATTTTACTTCATCCAAATGTTACAAAGTTCTTGCTCCTCCTGGTCCTACGTACTGGCCTACCTCTATACGAAAAAACCCTGATATCTTAGATATTTTTGTTGCCAAAATTTCTAATAACTTTAACTATAAAACTGAAAACCTCCTTGAACCAAATTCTGATCACTTCTCAGTTATGCTATCAGTAAGTGCTTCCCCTCTTACTCGTCAAGAGCCTCCCAAATTATTCAATTCCTCTACTGACAAGTATAAATTCCACAATTTTGTAGATCAACAAATCAAATTAAATGTAAAACTTAAAACACCTGATGATATTGATCTGGCTGTAAATAATCTTACGCAACTCAAACAATCTTCGGCTTGGTCTTCATCAATAAAATGTCATCTTTCTACTCACCTCCCCCAAATTCCAGAATATACACGTAGTATTATTGTTGAAAAGCGTAGAGGTAGAGCTCTGTATCAACGTACGCGTCTTCTATCTCATAAACAAAAATATAATAAATTAGCCAACCATCTTAAAAAATTGTTGGCAAAACAATAATCTGAGTCTCTTGATAACTTTCTTTCAAATCTCTCTTCCAAAGACGGTAGTCTTTGGAGAGAAACTAAAAAAAATTATAAATATAAATCTGCTAATTTACCAATTAAAAATCCTGACGGCAGCTATGTCATTTCAGGCCCTGCCAAAGCTGGACTTTTTAAAACTCACCTTTCTGATTTTTTTCAACCTCACCCTAACATCTTCTCTCATACCAATAATAATAAGGTTAATGACCATCTTAATTCGCCTCTATGTTCATAGACTGGTCCTATTAATCACTTCACTCCAAATGATATCAAATTTGTTATAAATCAATGCTCCCTCAAGAAATCCCTGGGATATGATATTAAAACTGCAGAAGTAGCCAGATGCTTACCTAAAAGAGCGATTGTTCATCTTTCCCATATTTTTAACTCTATATTACGACTTTCTCACTTCCAAGCCTATGGAAATTCTCTAATATTATCCTTGTCCCCAAACCTAATAAGCCACCTGACTCAATTTCCTCTTTTCGTTCTATAAGTCTACTTCCATTTTTTGCCAAATTTCTAGAAAAACTCATCCTCAAACGAATACTTCCAAGTATTTCTGCAAACTCCATCATTCTTAACTCTCAATTCGGATTTCGTTCTGCGCACTCAACTATACAACAAGTTCATAGAGTCGTTGACGCTATATCTTAATCTTAGAGAAAAAACTCTACTGCACAAGTGTATTTCTAGACGTCTCTCAGGCGTTCGATAGAGTCTGACATGACGGTCTACTTTTTAAATTAAAAAATGTCTTCATCCCACTTACTTCCTAGTTATTAAATCATATCTTTCTGATCGTAATTTTCAAGTGCGTGTTGGTGATTCTTTTTTCTCCACAGTCCCCATATCTGCGGGTGTTCCCCAAGGTGGAATTCTCTCCCCTATCCTTTACAATATATAATATACATGGCTCTGACCAACCAACCACTCCAAATACAATGGTTGTAGACTACGCGGATGACAAGGCTATACTTTCTATTCACTCCGATTCTTTCGTAGCAACACAAAATCTTCAATCCCAACTTACCCTAATGGAAGACTGATACACTAAATGGAGAGTTAAAATTAATCAATCCAAGTATATACAATGTTCACCCTTAGACACACCCCATGCGATGAGGTTTTAATTTATGGCACCCAAATCCCTAGTGCTCTAAGTACTAAATACCTTGGTTTAACCCTCGATATGAGGCTGACCTGGGTCCACTATATCAAAGCAAAAAGAGTTAAATTAAATCTACGACTTTGTCTATTAAAAAGCCTAATTTTTAATAATAAATATACACAACTTAATACTAAGCTTCTCATCTATAAATCTTAACTTAAACCTATTTGGACATATGGACTGCAACTATGGGGAAACGCAAAAAAGTCCAATTTAAACAAAATACAAACTTTTCAAAATATATCACTTCATAAACTTTTAAATGCCCCTCCCTACGTATCTAACCATTCTATCCATTCAGATCTAAAAATTCCTCTAGTCCACGATGAGGCTAAATCCTATTACAAACGATTCCACCTACGCTTGCCATCTCATCCCAATCCGCTTGCAAAAGATCTTTCTACTTTAACAATTCCAGGTAACCCTCCTAGAAGGCTAAATCGTAAATGGTGTCATGGTTTACTAATTGAAATTTAAAAAAAAAAAAATAAAATATAAAAATATGAAATATAATACTCCAAAATGTAAGTGTCGCTAATAAAGTAATAAGTGACTGCTTTCTCCAAACGTATCAAAATATGTATAATTTATTATGATTGTTTCTCCTTATGACTAATATGTCTTAATAACTGTACGTTATCTAAATTCACATTTACTCATTGTGCCATTGAGTACAGATTGTAAATTTCTTTTAAAAATAAAAAAAAAATCTATGGTCGTCAAGCTAAAATTTTTCGATTGCTATTTAACTGAGATACACTGTATCTACCTATATGTTTCAGATTCTAAGCGAAGCGAAAGAAGCGATATTTTTATTTTCTTAAACGAGCTGTGTTTTAATAATTTTTTTCACAGTATACTGACAGTTTACAAATTGTCGTCTAAATTTCAAATGTCTTATATAATACTCACGCAGTTTAAATCACCTACCTAATCAAATTAGAACTAAATTAGTGTGTGTAAATCGAGCACAGTAACCCTTGAAACAAAAAAAAAGTCAATTTGCTGTAGTGTATGTTTCGCATCTACCCCTGCTGTTAATATCTGACTGGTCTAAATCTACATATATATCAATACGAAACAAACATTTTATTATAAACGAGTATCGTTTTTATAATATTGACTTATTTACATTTGAGATTTTTAGTATAACAAAGACTGTATTGATTTTGCAATAATGTTTTTTTTTTGTAAACGTTGTTTGATAAATAGGTATGTGGGTTTACATTTTACAAGTTTTTTCAAAAAAAATATAAATGATACACTGTTGTGCGTTGTGTTGAGTTAAATACCAAACACCGGATATCATTATTTCTGTTTTATTTGTATATTATGCGCCACATTATTAGTTTATGTTTATCATATATTTCAACGATATTACAATATAATTAATGTAATACAGTTTTAGAACAACGGAATGTCACAAGGGCACACTGATAGTTTTTGGTGTCACATTAAGAATACTGTGCAATATGCGGTCGGGACACAAAATGTATTTTATTGTTTTTTTTTTTTTTTTTTTTTATAATAAACATGTCACGAAAACACGTTGGAATCTCGTTTTAGCCTGAAGAATTTGTGGTGGTTTTGAACACTCGGGGAGACCAAGATATGGATTATTCATAATTAAGTCCAAAAAGTCACACCAGCCAATATCCAGTAGGTGTTATTATAGTATAAAATGTGTTGTCTGTTGGCATTTGGAAAATGTATGAAATTCACTATATTAAGGCGTCGAAACGATTTACAAAGTGAAAATCGATAAGTACGCAACCTCGTATAAGGCATGGAGTCATAAAGAATCGTATAAATTTATTCAAAACAGCATCGATACTGTCTGCATATTTCCAAACAGATGTCGGTGTTCACCCCACTCATATTTTGGAATGGTTTAGGCAATTTTTTTCTATTTGGCTTTTATGAAGGGATTGAGGAGAGAGTTATTAGATTTCCTGATTTTCAACAATTTGCACGTCCATTTTTTTTTATCCACGTACGTACAAATTTGAAGCAATACAATGTGATATTATATTTAAACATTTGAGGGTGAAAATTGTAATCATTTAGTACAAACCTGCAGGGTCTACAATTTTTAATTAGACTTCATTTTTAGTAAAAAACATTTTTAGTAAACACTCATTAAGAAAATATTTTGTTTACAATTTATTGCACAACCTAGTGGTTTACATTATTCTTTAAATTAGATTCCCTGTGGAATATATTTTTTGTGTACTGCCTGTTTTTATAACGAATATTAATTAATTTTATTGTATAGTTAAGAAATTGAAAAATTTAAATGTTAAGAACTGTACCTTGTTACATTTTCATTAAAATAGCTAAATAAGGAACATTTAACTTAGATTGAGAATATTGTACCTTAACTTAATTTTTTTTTATACCAACTTTAATCAAAACTAAAAAATTTAATAATATGAATATTATTTTTTAATAGAATTTAATTAAACCATAGCAAAACATAACATAACATTTAATATACATAGCCCAATTTTGATAGTATTTTTGTTGGTGTTCAATATTTCTTATTACACCACCGGTTATTATTTCATCATAGTTTTCATTATTATAAATAATATATTATTAACAAAAGTTTTCGAGCAAAAATTATATGATTATCTGTACAGATATTTTATATCCATATAAAATCTGTCAATCCGTTAATACATGATGCGTTAAAATATCAGATACCTAAATTATATAGTTATGATAAACATTTTATATATATTAGTAAGCCCGAACGGCTCTATAGGGTCTTTAATATAAAAAAATACCGATATTTATTGAACGAATTTATTGGATGAAAAACTTAAGTTGGGCCGTTCAACCTTTGGTAATTTTGTAATTCATAAGAATACATTATAATAATAATAATTTTAACGCAAATTAAAATTTAATTCCATCATTTTAAGATAGCTAGTGAAAAATCATTATTTTTAAATTGTTATCGACTGATTAAGAAAGTTTCAGAGAAGAAAATGTACATGTTTGATAAGTAATTTTAGTTGTATTCTAGTTACCTACCTGAAAAACTTATAAAACATTCAAACTCTAATGTTTTGTAAATATAACTATCATGTATCAGAGACTCAGTGTAAGTAATAATTTTTAAACTATTTTTAAATGAACTTTCCAAACTCTGTTCGTGAATATTATAAAACATGCTCACTTGCCGGAAAATTCTTGGAAAATAATAGAATTTAAACAGTAATATAGAATAATTTGAATCAATTAAATAACCAAAGGTAGTTTGAAATATTCTAAGAAAATATCAACCACATGGCCACGTGGGCATTAAACAAGAGCACTAAGTAGGTTCATAATATTGTGTTATACAATATAAGCCAGCTAACTTTTTGAATCATAAATAAATGTACAAAATGTTATTATGATATTATATATTAAACATTCGGATGAATTATTATTTTAGATAATAATTCTATGAAGATTTCAGCACATGCATTTTTGTGCATAAAACGTATTTGTTATAGAACGGTTTTAATTAAAAATTTTGCATAAAACCACATAATGTAGCTTATTAAAATTGAAACTTAAGACTTTATCTGGAGCTTGACAAGTCCTGTGTGTTAAATATTTAATTGTTAAAAAAATTACATTATAATTATTCCCAGACAGAATTTTGTAATGATAATATTATAATAGTATTATAATAACGTTATATTAATATTATTCGTTAATGTTATAATAATATTATTAAACAAAAAATTGCTGTGTGGGTTATTATTATTTTTTTTTTTTTTAAGTGCAATACTTTAATATTTTAAGTATCAACTGTTTCACGAGTAAAACTAAACATAGGTGTGTTGAGTTCAAGATAATATTGTTATCTATAATTTTTTTAATGGGTTTTTTGCAATAAATTCTTCATATTTTATTTTGTGGTTCAAAATTATCAAAATTAAATTATATAAAAAATATTCAACATTTGTTTTGGCTGGTTACGGTTTTATTTTTAATTTTCACATCGATTGTGTACGAGTAAATGGCTAAGTAAAAATATTCACGTTGCATCCAGGCATTTTCAATTTAAAAATGAAATAATAACAATAATAATTATTATTACGGAAACCATTTATTGCTCATTCTTTGTAGTAGCACTTTTCATTCATCAATTGTTGTTGGAAACGTTCAGTACAATAACATTACTTATTTTTATTTTCTTTAGAATAACAGCAATATACCAAATCGCTATTACACTCTTTACTCGATTCCGTATTTCTTCCCCATTCATTGGCCTTCATAATATTATTATGTACCTATTCTTTTTACTGATATTTTTAACTGAAGTTTTTTTTTTATTATCTTCCACATGGAAACTGCCATTTTACGTACAATTTGTAAAGGTTGTAAACAAGCAATTATCTATTTTGTGTTTTTCAAATTGAACATGTTAATGTTGTTAACAAAGTTTCTACAATTTTTGTATGCGTACTCTACTGAAGATCGTCATATTATTTTCTTGCTATGTACTTTTTTAACTTTAATTATTGTTTTTTGATGTTGATGTACAGTCTCGCTTATTAAGATTTACTCGATGGTAGTTAAAAGTTTCAATATCCATCACTTAAAACCTTTTGATACTTGATTACAAGCAGGTTGAAAAAAAAAATGAAAAAAAGCGATAAATTATAATATATATTATATAACATAAGTATAATAGATGTTCTTTAGAAAAAAATAATATGGTACTATAAACTAATTTCACTTCAAATAAACTTATTTAATAATAATAAATACCTTATAATTCTTTGATTTTGCTTTTCCAGGAAAACTCTAAAGCAATTTATTTAAAAAAAAAATTAAATTAGTTTAGAACACATGCCATTTCATTTTAATATAAACCAGAGATGGGCAGCTCAAGCTTACCAAAGGGCCAGTCACCTTTTTCCGAATTTGACCAACGTTACTCAGTATTCTGAGGATTTTTATTTTTTTATTTAGCACCCATAAATTTCCAATTTTTTTTATTATTGATAAAATAAAAAATGTAGAAGATTGGGATTATTTTTTTTTATTTGTACACCAACTATTGTACTTTTCTATTCAATTTTAGTATTTTTTTGTGTTGTTTTATATTATTTGAAGTGTCATAATATAATATAAAATGTAGGTATGCAGATTTTATTTTTATTACTTAATTTTATATGATGAAATATGTTAACTTTAAATGGATATCGATATTTTACAGTGTTATTAGTTGTGTAGAGAACACTGGGTACGATTGTATAACTTAGGTAGAAAATATTTTCTAAATAAAAAAATAAAAAATAAAAAAAAAAATACTCCAGTTGTAGTATATTAGGTGTTTACTAATTTAACTAGGTAACATATATGCGGTTACCTAGTTTAATTCTATAATTCATCAATGGTCATGGCTTATAAGAACCACTGTCTTATCTAAGCTTATAACTTATAAAATATAGTTAAGTATGAATTATATACATTTTTTTTTGTCATCCAAAAATCCCTTTTTTGCATCTAGATACGTACACAAACGGTTTGTTTAATGTATGCAAAATTCATCTCAACCACACACAATTCTCCATTACGACTACCTTATTATTGTTATAGTCATTATTATATACTCTATACGTATTTTAATAATAATATTGATTTTGAAATCTCAGTGGGTGCGTTTGAATATATATTTTTATTTGATCGTGGTTCATATGCAATGAATATAATTTATATTAACATTTCAAATCTATTACTAATATTATTATATTTCATACTTGTTGATTAAACCACTATAATATATAGCAATAACGCAAATCAGCCATTTGGGAAATCAATATTTTTTTTATATCAAATGAAATGTAACAGTATATATTTTTTTTTAACAAAGTTTCTTAAAATTTACCTGACTTCTCATGCGTTAAAATAGCAATACCCAACTTTTTTTTAAAATGGAAGCTACCTATTTTTCAAATAGATTGTTATTTGACTTTCACATAATAAATGTTTGAACCAACATTATATTACCTACATCATGATAGTTAATCTAACCTTTTTTTTTACCTCAAGTCACAATATGAATCGAAAAACTAGATACATTAGAAATTAATAATCAATCTTTGGTTGAAAATATGTAATGGGAATTTGTATTGTATTCGGGTTAGGTTCATAAGTTAGGATCCATGATCCAAGATATCGATTAAGGAGTACACAAAATAATAAAAACTTAAACCGTTACTATTTGAGTTGTCTTTTTGAACCATTCTTCAGTCTAGACGTGATCATCATAAAAATAAACTGTTGGTAAAATATATAGTATTTGTTATTTAATTTATTTATAGGGGATTATTGTAGATGTATTGTAAATAATTTAAGATGTTGAACGTTACTTTTATGTGAATACATAATGTATGAAGAAAATTAATCACTCTAGGACCGAACTGGACTGTGTTTTATTATATTTCCTGTCCGAATATCCTGGTGGAAATTTGGGTAGATAAACGAGTTAAGTAATAAAAAACTTTCGTACGTATAAGCGAAAAATATCTAATCATGATATAATATTATTTTGAGGGTATTATTATACGATGGTAGTTTTATAACATAACATAACCTTACGACCAATAATGTAAGCTTGTATTGTGTATCACATATTATTATTATAATAAAGTTTGGACGATGGCTAGAATTCCCTATTATTTATTATTTTGTCCATGGCTGTTAGCCGCACGGAGGAGTGGTTTGATAGGTGTGGAGGGGCGAAGAGAGATTCCACCACCCTTGAAATGAAGAAACCATTTGGATTCAGAAATTATAATTAATTGGCGTGAATTAGATGTTTCGTTAGGTATACCTAGTAATTATTTCTCGTTTTATATTTTCAATATACCTATCTGACAACCAGCGTTTTTTAAAAATGTTAAAGCTTTTGAAATTATTCAACAGTAATAAATTTTTAATGAATATTGGTGGAAATTATACGATACATATAAAGTACCAAATGGATCATTATAATAATATAGGTAATATTAATATGTTAATAAATTATCATTCGCAATTCACAATGCACGTTTTTACGATCGGTTTGTTTTATTCACAATAATTTAATTTATTTACCTAACTCTAATCTACCGTTCGATAAGTTTCTTTTTTCTTTTTTAAACAATAAAAATATTGAGTTATTTTATATTTATTATTGTTTAAGAAAATATATTATATACCAACAATTTTCAAATTTATTCAAGCGATAATGTATTACGATTTTTTGACCCAACGTCTTAGCATTAAAGACTCCTTAAGTCCTTTAATATTTCAGTGAACAGAAGATGAATTTTACTTAAAATACAATTTTACACCAACTTATATTTTCATTTAGTTATGTTAAAAATACTTATAATCCTTTTTTAACTCTGTTATTATAAATATTTATTATTTATCAAATAACACATCCAATAATCCCGGATAATAAATAAAATATTGGAAAACGTATTGATATTAAATTTCATATTTACCTATCTCCCTACAAAAAAAAAAAAATAAAAATGTAAAAACCTATACCTACATGTATCCGATAGCTGGTATATTCCCTGTGATCAAAATCAGTTCAGTGCTGTTAACAATTGTGATTATTTTAAAATGTTTAGTAAAAGGTACTCTTATAAATATATTACAACAGAAACGGAATTATAGGATTTATTTTGTTTATTACCTAACTATGATAATATATGTTTCCTCTCTGTAGTACCTATATTTAACACTATAACATATTTTAATATTATCACCGGTCACCACCTTTAAAATTTTATTACGTCTTTCTCGAGTCAAGTTATATCCATGATAGTCGGTATACCTATCATTAAAAATCATAAATATCATGACGATTGAAGCGTAATTATTTGTTTTTGTTGTTTCTTTAAATTCCGAACAGCATAATAGGTATTATATAATTTATTAGTACTCCGATTTCATAACACCAAACCGATTCATTTTACTGCAGAGCACTTTCGATACACATAGAAAATATATCAAACAGACGTGCATGGGGAGATATATAATTTTACTAGCGATATTATTAAGACAAAATATTCACCCCATGTGTTCAGCGTTTTCTCTATTTTACACAAGTATACAATACAGCAAATTTGAGTTTTATAGAACCAATTTTGTGTTGTAAGATTTATATTAAAGAAGGTAAACACATTTTTTGTGTTTGTATCTACGTTGGTTACTTACGATGTTTTAATTTTAAGATTGTTATGAACATTTTCATTTTATAATATTTTACTTACCTAGTCATAACTCGTTGATAATTGATACATCGTAATAATCAAAGTACATACACAAACAATTTTCTCACCTTAAAATATGATAATCACTCCGTTTTAATTAATAATACGAGTAATACGATACCAAAACACAGAAACAAAATAATTAATCAAAGGTATTATCAAGAACCCAATAATACGTTAATGTTCACACCAGCTAATCTTTATTCACAACATGAGGTACGATACTTCCATTATATATATATATAGTATACACCATGTGTGCTATTTTTAAGCAACATTTTCATATATTCTGACGCCGTACCTAGTGATAACAGTGCGTATCTTCAAGAAACTAAAAAAATATCATACTTAAAATAACTTTCCACATATTATGTTTAAAACCAACCCTCCAAAGATACAAACGTGCATTAACTATCCAAAAAAAATAGACGGGCAGCACGTGAACTCCATGCATAATGTGACGTGGAGTGACCTTGAACCACTCACAATTTGGCAAATACCTTTGTGTAGCTCAACACAACCTATTGAGAACACTGCCGAAACACAAAAGCTAAGGTTAACACCAGAAATCAGCTGTTGAAAAAACTAGCTCACACTAAGCGGGATACAGGCGTAAACCCTTATAAGAACAACCTATCTATTACCTAGTCATCTACTATAGGTGGTGTCTGTCCAGCGAGGAAATCGGCGGCACACGCGGAGAAGATTGACGTGGTAATCGACCGCGAACGAGAAGACTAATAATAGATGTTAGAAACACACCAACACTAATAAACTATACGCATGCTGTAGCTCTACCGGATATACGACGGTAGCAGAAGTGATTTTGCAGACGAAGAAAGAAAAAAAATGAAATTTCGGTGAAAGACACCCACTCTATGGATAATACATACCACGAAATAATAGATTTAAACATTGCACTTCGTATGGGAAACCTAGTGAACGCAAACCTACTAATAGAGGGAAAGAGATATTCACAGAGGAGTACCAATTACTATAAACATATTTTGCGCATCATTGTAAATACAAATATTTTTCCTAGTCATTATTTTAATATTATCATTATACAAGTAGTAAAGGAATTATTCACTACAATTAAATAGACATAATATGTCAGTGACAGTAAGGAGTATGGCGTTACGTATGGTATTTTTTTTTATTACAAATACACATACGATAATAATTATACCATTTCTTAATGTAAGAACATTTTTTTTTACGTACCCATCTTCCTATATAATATATAATACCTATATAGAACATTAAAATTACGTACGAGTATTTGTTTAAGCTCGGTTTTCATAAATAAAATATGTACCTAATACATTCGTATTGTTGTACCGTAATGTTATTATATTTTTTTTATTTACAATCAAGTGAGTTATAGCAGCGAGAGTTGCATAATACATTTTTCTTTTTACAAAATAATACGTTTATTGTTATAGCATTTTCATGTACACAAACATTTCGAAAAACAGTGCTGAATTTAATGTTTCGAATTTATTCCCAGGAAGGGCACTAGAGTTGAGTGCAAGTTGTGCTTTCCGGCCGATAAACCCGTAAAATGGCGATTGATTAATATATTAATACCTGATGTCTATTATTTTTTCAAACTATTTTAAAGATTTTTCCTCAATCTCTTAATTTATTAACTATTATCATGCTCTTGAAATATAATATCTCTATTTGCTATTTCAACACGTCTTACTTGGATCAAACAGTGACGAGGTTTCCCATGTAGAATTGTAATTTGTGACCACATATTTTTTAATTCATAAATTAAATAATAAACGAACTTACGGCCCTGTTATTCAATTGCAGAATGTGAGTAGCTCCCAAAGATACAAATTATAGAAATTATTAAGTTATTAATTATTACTTATACTGCAGTTTTTTTTTTTCAAAAGCACGCAACGTTAACAATTATTTAGATAAATAATTCTAAATTATAATAGTTAATATAAATATATACTATATATACCCACCATAATTTCAAGGCAAGACATCGAATAAATCTACTTGTAAAAGTAATTTGACTTCATTAAACAAAATAGATTACACAAATTCATTCCTTTTTTGGACACTTTTTTAAACACGTTTTTACAATAACTAAAAAGTTATTGAATAACAAAGACGCGTGATGTCTTACATAATATTTTTAGATTCTGAGTGGAACGATGAATGTATTGATTTTACAATGATGTGTGTTTTTTTTTTTAATTTTTTAATTTTTTAATTTTTGTGTCTGTGTAAGTAGTGTTTAAGTAGTCGAAATAATGCTTCGATTTTCAACTTCAGTATCTTGTTCGATTGGAAAGTGAATATCGTTGGTGCATTGGGGAGGTCAAAATTTAAAATTACCAGTAATTTTCAAAAGCGCCGTGAAAAACAAAAGAAAAATTAAGGAAAAACGGGAATTTTTACGCAAAATCGATTTATCACAAAATTGAATTTGGTTTTTGGTGTAACTTTAAAACAAATGACCATAGATACATTAAATTTTCAATGGTTGTTTATATTTCCATTTTCTATACACGATAACATTTTCAAAATATTTTGATTTATTTTGAACTGTTTAGAGACATTTTCATTTTCCATTTTTTTTTCTATAAATATCAATAAAGTTTTATCTGTTGGGCCAAAAAGTGTAAAAATTTAATACAAAGCTCCTGATATATTGTTACAATATCAGTTGAAAAATATTAAAAATACATGGACACAATTTTTTTTTATAAGCATTTAAAGATCGAATTTTGACAAAATTTATAAAATTTTAATTTGAATAATTATTTTGTAGTGAAAAATTTATAAAATGTTCAACTTTTGTATCTAAGAATTGAACATTTAGAAGAAGATTCCACGTAAGTAATTAATTCTGTTATAAAAAAATCTAAAAAATACATTTACACAGTTTACTTTTATAGTCATTTTAAGTTCAAATTTGGACGAAATTACATATTGTATAACGCGTTATAAGTACCTAATGGATATTGTGATATGATTAATTTGGAATTTATTATAGGTACCTATTATACGTCAATTTTTTTTTAATACCATATATAATATTATGTCTTATACCTAGACTAACATATACCGTCTCCGCTCAGAATCGTTTTTCTTATACAATGATATTGTATCATTGAATTCAAATTTAATACCATCCATTATACAGTGACCCACTTGTAATCTACTGTACAGCAGAGCGACATCCACTTACCCACCTTTTTTTAAATTATAAATTATATTATTATAGGTACGTATGTATTAGGTATATTTTTTTAAGAAATTTGTGTAGCTAATAACAAACACTCGGATTGGCTAAAAACTAAAAAGTGGTACACTGGTACCCATTTTAAACTACTCAATTGTTTAGGAGAGCGATTTTAAGTTTAAAAAGACCTATTTTCTATATTAATGAATATAAAATTTAAAAATAAAAATATTTGTTCTACGTTAAGTAAATATGGTTCTTTTTTTTTTTTTACTTGACGAAAAAAATACCATAAGTAAAAAATGTCAGTTAGAAACCAAAACAGCAAAACAGTTGAATAGATAGTTGATAGACAGTTTTGGTTGTTAATTTATTTTTTGCACTTATCTACTCAAATATTTTGTTCTAAATTTATGCGTTTGGTTGTTGTGGCAATATATCCGAATGGGCCTTAGAAAACTAAGAAGGGAAGGATGATTGATCTCAAGTAAGTTTCTTATGAATTTAAGTATGTATTCATATTTCTTATCATATTAGTATAGTTGTGTCGGTACGACGGACAAAATAAAGATGATATATGTTTCGTCAATAAAATAAAACAGTAGGTATCATCGCGTCTGCCTACAGTTTAGTCGGCCCTCTGTATT
The DNA here is from genome assembly GCF_005508785.2 of Acyrthosiphon pisum. Classification (NCBI taxonomy): domain Eukaryota; kingdom Metazoa; phylum Arthropoda; class Insecta; order Hemiptera; family Aphididae; genus Acyrthosiphon; species Acyrthosiphon pisum. The sequence goes on along the minus strand of NC_042493.1, from coordinate 10,227,245 downwards.
GTGACTATCTTAATATTTGCATGCGGGTACTTACCTCTTTGTCCTGGTTTCTCGGCGTCGTCGCCGGGCGGGAACAAGTAGTCTTCCGGCATCACAGCCACAGCTTCATCCGAGGACACGTTTCGCAGCCCGTTCGGCAGAGGGTCCCACGTCCACTGACAGTGAGGGTCCAATGTGCACGTGTCGTCCACGTAAGACTTAATGCGCTGCATGGTCAACAGGCTCATGTCGCCGGTGGCCGGAGACGGTGAACCCGTGGGCACCGTGACGCAGGCCACCACGGCCCACAGCGCTACGACAGCGACCAATGGTGGCTCGCGACACCGACCACGGTGGTGGAGTTGGTGTTGGTGACGTTTGTGGTGACTGCCGTGCGACTGGTGGAGGAGGCGGCAGAGGTGCTGTTGGTTGTCTCTGCAGTGGCGGTTGGACGTCATGGCAGTCGCCGAGCGTCGATCACTGATTCGAGATCTTCGACTTCGGTGGTCGTGGGGTCGTCCCGTCTCCTCTGCACTCACGCGTCCGACAGTCTAAAGACTGACACCTGAAAAACCCACACGATAAGAACTATATCTTAGAAAACAAGGACGTTTCATCACTGGCGTTTGTTTTTCCCCGAGGATTTATCCCAGGAGACAATCTTATACTCAAGGTATTTAACAGGAGTAGTCATTACTAGCCAAATCATAATATTATTGGTTTTGTGAGTTTGTAGCAAGATAAATAGATCTTTAACTTATTGTAAAAATAGTTTTCTTAATAGTAAGCTAGAATTAAGTAACAAAGTATAGTTTTTTTTAAGCTGTAGTTTGTTTAAATATATTATTTTTTTTTTTGCCTTCTAAAGTAATTTTTATTGCATTTTATAGTATTTTCATAAGCTCTCGTCAATTAAAATACTATTAATTATTTTTTTTTTACACTGCCTGTAAATTTCGTACTTGATGATAATATATTAAATATCTATGGGTTCTAGATTCTAGGAAATGCATTTGTAGTAAAATGTATTTTTTTAAATAACCAACATACTACGAGGAGAATGATAATGATTTCCACCATAAATATTATCAGTATGTACCTACTGGAACTACCATGTTAGGTAACAGTTAGAATGGTATTCAGCAACATAATTTAATGGTGGAGGAGGGGTGTTATAGTAGTCTTCAACACATTTTTGTGGTTATGTTAATTATTTCCCAAACGTCTAGACAATAAATGTATCTAATACAGAGTTGAATAAATTTGCGTGGTTTAGAAGATTGAAATTTAAAAAAAACATAAAAAATCTACATTTTAGTTTTAATGTTGCATAATATTTCTATCAACGATACTAAAATAGAAAAATGTTTTTTAACGATAAATAGATTTATTATAATACTGTAAATTACATTTATGAAATTAATTTAGTTTGTTGTGAGTGATGAACAATGTGGACTGCATACACGTTTAATTAAAATTTATAACTGTTGTAAACGCTTTTATACGTTGCAATACAACTTGTATTATTTGATGTACACCATCGCACATTACATATAAACAATTAATAATTATAATGTACATAATACGGTTTTATAGTTGGTGTTATAATTGGTATTGTTATAATGCCTACAGATCAGCAGCTATAACGGCGGTAACAACTGAAGCGCATCGAACCGTCAAATAAGATCGATGTAAGGTATATTTAAAGAGTGCACCTCTGGGCTCTGTTGGAATTTATTTATTAAATAATATAATTATTATGTGGCCGTATTTTTCATTGTCAGACCGAATCATTGGCTACTAGTGTCCAAATAATATATTGGTACTGCCCACCAGAAGATCGATGTTTGATAATATTACATTCAATTCGATTCTAAACGTTTAAAAATGTCAAACGTGTGGTGCTATTGTTACCTATGGAATGATATTTAGTTTATTTTTAAAGTCCGTCTCCTTGACCGCACACACGAAGACTAATGAAATTCAACATTTTTCAGATTTATCACTTGAATAACCCGTAGCAAGATAAGATTAAGCTTATGTCGTCTGCTAGGACGATCGACAGTTGCAACTGCAATTATGGCTTATCGAAAATCACAGCTGTTCGGCTGTGGGAGAATCTCACATTATAATAATATGATCAACGCGTCAGGTACTTTGCCGATTATTGTCGTCCACTGCACTTGATATATTATAGACAAGAGAGAATCTTAAGAGAATTGGTATGTATGTGTAGGTACATGGTAATACCTATTATTATTATATACTATTGTTCTCCTAATACTTTTAGAGCGAGTGCAGAAGTGTTTTTCATCATCAGCCGCTTTTATTTCAAAAGTTGAATATATTCCGCGTGATTACCTCCCTGTAACAAATCAGTTTGGACTCATTAGTAGATAAACGTGTGACAGCTAACTTGTTGTTCTTGTGAAACTTGATGGCTGGACACGTTTATGCTCCTTCTCTCATATCTGAAATTAACTTTTAGAGTTCCTACTCATCCCGCAAGATCTTACCTACGTTTCATTTTCCTTTCTTGTTCATAACACTATTATTAAGGCATGAATAATACAGTTGATCGGATGAAGCCAATGATCACCCTACGCTATTCAGATTATAACACATCATTTTTAAGAAAAATTGTGTTTTACACTTTATAATATATTTTGTTGATTATTCATGATTGTTATTTGTTTAATTGATATTGGTATTATTATTATTATTATTATTATTATTTACTTTTTCGTCTAGTTTATTAAGTTTAATTTTGGTAAACTAATAATATTTATTTATGTAAAATTGTACTATTGAGCTTAATTCCCGTTTATTAATAATAATTAAGCCACCGGTCCATCACTTATTCTTACCAGCAATTGTTTAGGAAACACAGATTACTAATTATTATTTTAAGCATAACTTCAAATGAAACGGAAAATAATATATTGTACTTGAATCAGTTAGGTCGTAATTTGCGTGTCAACATTTGAAAACAACATGGAACGTTAACACCTATGCAGTAGTTACCCGCCGTGTGACAATTATTATTATGGTACCAATCAACTACTTTGATGTTTCCTTGTGTAATACTAACAGATTGTTTTATTCAATATGATGGAAATAAGATAATATATGAGATTATAAGAGATAATAATAATAAGAGATGGCTGACGATAGCTACTATAATACCTCTACAATACCTGAATATTATAAAAGAGGGTTGGTCAACAATTAGACCTTTTCACCGGACTCTATTGTGCAAGCGCCTACATTTTTAATGTACCTATATGTTTGATATTTAATTTTTAATACTTTGCCATGTTTTACAAAATGTTTAAAATACAGGATTTCTAAGTATGTGTTTAAAACTGTACAATGATTATAAAAGTATAAAATATAAATGCATTATGCATTTGTAGTGGCGTGAAAGCAATAATACTTATAATATTGTTATTTTATCTGTTTTTTGACAGGAAAGATAGGCATAATAATATAATAAGTGGTGGCAACATTAAATTTTGATCACGTACTGCAAATTTGTCGACATGCCACTGGAACAATGTTCATGCGTAAGTGCAATCGTACATCTATTAGTTTGTATACCAATATGCGTTTTCAATTGAATGATACTATATCAACTGTAATAGACACGACCTATTGTAATACTGCACTTCGGCTATGCACTTATCACAAAATACACAACATATACTTGAATATAATACACTTATAATAGTGACTAAAGTGCAACTATAATATTATTATATACTATAGTGAGTAGTAAATAAAGTTACATTGATATTTAGTATAATATCGTTAATATTCCCCCTCCGTATCAGTGGCGCAAACATAGACCGATTATGAATTTGTGGTCGATGAGCCTTGGAGCCAGAGGGCAGCATAGGGAAATTATTTTTTCATCAAAAATCCGATTATTCCGGTGAAAATTTACGAACTTTATTATCTGAGAAAATATTAATATCATTGACAGACACAGCGACATTCCGAGGAAAAAAATATTAATATTAAAACAACATTAATCGTCGTTGATTTTTGGATTAGCTATAAGATTATTAGATACTTTTCGGCAAAACTAATATAACATGAAAAAGTCAAATATTGAAAGAAAATAAATCCTTTTCGATAGTTGTACTAATTATAGTATAAATTGCATTATGAAAACAATCATGATAATATAATATAATATAATAGGTAGGTATATAATAAGATGGGTAGAAGTTTTCCAGAAGAATGTTTCTCACTTATTATTTGTTTGGTAGTTCAGATAACAGTGGCTACGGATAAACCACCACTTTCCAAATTGAAAATTAATAATTATTATAATAATATGAAACATTTTACGATAAAATGAATGACACAATTACGAATTATTATAACGTAGAAGCAGACGTATTGCAACAAATTAATTTCTCATAATTTATTCTTTGATGACTTAAACGACTTGAAAGCTTGATGAATTAATCATTGTACTTAACTTTTATGCAATTGTCTTAACACGCCTTTTAACTGAACTTTGTTATAAGACGTGTTTATTGTTAATATACTGAATCGCAAAAATTGGTTTATCGACAAATATCGTATTACTTATTTTATTTTATTCTGAATTCAGATTTTATGAGTAAAAATGAACTGTTCAGCCGTCGCAAGCGTTTGGATTTTCCATTGGGACCAAAATATTTTTCGTTCCACCACAAAATACTATACTATTTTTACTAATAAATAAAACGCATCACATGAAATACTTGAATAGTGTAATCGGATATTTTGTATACCTATTGAGAAGTGAGAGAAAGTTATTGGTTTTATTAAAAATTATTTTTAACACTTTTTAGCAATTTAATGTATACTTTTAATATATTTTATAAACGTGAAATTTGAGGATCAAAACATGTAATAATTAATATGTCAAAAATGTTCTAGTAGGTATAAGTTTCTTTTTAATTATTATAACAACCGAAATGGAAAATATTCAATTTATGTTTTCGGTATTCAAATTTCAAAGTAATTGTAAATAACGAAAATGAGTGAATACCCAAATTGGAGTGTTAACCTCATTACACTAATTAATAATCATTACTTTTGAAAAGTCATATTATTGTTATTAAATAGTAATTTTATCAACTCGTTGAATCCGTTAACTTTTCTAATTATCTTAATATGCCATCATATTATAATATTCAAATACATTTTAGAACTAAGAATCCAACTAATTTTTAAGCAAGTCGTATTTTCTTTGCAACGAGAAGACATTTATTTTTTCTTTAAAACTTTTCAAAATGATTTATATCTATTTCATTATACATGTTTCTATAGTGCTCCTACTCCTTACTGGTCAACTGGTCGCAATATTATACCAATATACTACATGATATTATATCGGTATCTATGAAATAGGGTCAAACTCTGACATATTATAGTGATGGGTGTTATGTAAGTTTGACCATTACTTTAGTAGTGCACTGATCTAATAAATATATACATAGTAATATTATGCTTTTGAATTTACAAATATCTTAACAATATTACCATTTGATTACATAGGTATACCCGGTAATACTATACCGTATACATAGGTACTTAATTACTAATATTGAACTTATTAGTATGCGTGTATTATACGAATATTATAACAAATAGCATGAACACGTTTTGTTCTGGATCACCTCTCCCCTTAAATTTTACATGTAAATGCATATAGCACCAGATCCCAGACACTTCTTTGAACTCGAATTAATAATGATATCGTTAAAGACAATCCGCAGTAAATATAAACCTAACCAACTTTGTTATTATTATTTCTGTCATCACCATTTTTTTTGTTTCTAAATATAATGGGAGAATGTAAATTTTTTTGAGATTCTTATTATGGGGCCCGGTATCAGTTTTCCAAATTTTCCGAAATTCTATAAAATTTGAAAATTAAATTTACATTTAAGTTTCCTCCATAATTATAATACTTTTCTACTAATCTAATATGTATTTAGGGGGGCCTTGATAGGGTGTATTATATCGAAACAAATTGCTTCACGAGAATAATTCTCAGGCCTTGTAGAATTATCGGATTTTGATAATTATTTTTTTATCTTAAAGAAGAAGACCGAATCGAACTCAGCTTTTAATTTTATTTCAAATAATGGCAAAATATAATTTGTAAAAAAACGCTCAAATTGATATTATTTTTGAAGACATATTATTATATAGTTTGAGATTAAAATATTGAAAAACGGAGTTCGATACGGGCTTGAGAATATTACCCTCTATTATAGTTGAAAAAAAATTATCAAATTTGGCTGGTTCTACAAAACAGGATCATTATTCCCATAGAGCGTATTTTTGTGTACAAAATTACATTGACAACGGATGCCTTAAGAATTTAACTAGTTTTTAATTAAATCGTTTTTTTTTCAAATCAAGATGTTTATTTTTTATTTTTTTAATACAATTTTTAAAATGATTCATATTATTTTTATTACCTATGCATGTTTCTATAATGTTCCCTACTCCTTACTGGTCTCAATATAAATTTTACCAGCATTATAATATCGTTATAACAGTATTATATCGGTACCTACGAAAGAGGGTCAAACGCTGACACAATATTATAAGGGTGGGTGTCTTGTAAGTTTGACCATTACTATAATAGTAGTGCACTGATGCTATTTATATACATAATAATATACTATTGAATTTACAAATATCTTCACAATACTACCGTATGATTATCTATAGGTAGGTACCATACATATTTTAACTCTAATATTGGACGTATTAGTATGCGTGTATTATCCGAATATTATGACAAGTGGAATGAATATTAGTTTGTTTTGGATCACCTATCCCTTTAAATCTTACACGAGAATGCATATATCACCAGCTACCAAACACTTTTTTGAACTAATAATAATTATAAACCTAACCAAATCATTATTATTTTTCTGTTATCGCCTTTTTTTTATGTAACGAGAGAGATACCATTTTTCTGAGATTCTTGTGGTCAATTTATTAAAAGTATACCTATTAGCAGGTGTATTATGAATATTTGTGCTAATTTTTGCAAAGAATGATTGCATTCTTGTTCAAATCGTAATCGTATGGTAAAAAACCTTCAACTGGATAATATTTTAACTTAATAGTTAGCACTATGTTTGTTTAATGAAATGATTAGGTAAATGAAAAATACAACTTTCCTTTTGAATGACCACAATTAACAGTTTGTAATATTCGTGGACATGGGTGTTTATTATATCAAGCTATATTACACGATTGTCATCTACTATCTTGTCTACTTAAACTAAATTTATTAGATTTTATCGGGCTGTATGATCTGATAGATACATTTTAGAAATAATACAATTTACAATAACACGGATACCTCATGACCAGTGAAAGAAAAACTAAGGCACAATACTTGCGGAACCGAACCCTCAGTCAAACACATAATCACAAAATGCTTCCAGTAAGTAGACGAACTCAGCAGCCTCAACATCCCCAAAATCCTAGGGTCAGTGCGAAACTCAAACCAGACATGGTTACCATCACACGAGTTTTAAAATTCTTAGACAAAACTAAATTATGCAATAATACAAAAACGAAATTACAATATACTATGTAATCATCACTGTTCACACAGCCTCACATTACGGTCAGCACGCGACGGTTTTGAATATCTTATACAATGTAAATATGTTTTTTTTTTTTAATTCAAGAACGCAATTATTTTTTAAGATTCTTTGATTGCTAATTAAATACACGATCGTAAAAAATTAATGAAATTTAAAGTATTCATTAAATATAGGCTAAAAAATACAATTGAATAAATGCAAATCTAAAGGTTTAAATAGTAATATTTTTTTATTATCATTGTTTACACTGATATTTTAATTAATCAGTGCCGTCCGTTCCGAAATATAGCAAACGCTAATTTTCGCTGGAAGTGTATTTTATAAAAGTAATTTTAAACGCTGTTTATATAGTGTTACTCGGCAGTATAATTGTTGGTCGGAATTACGTCAACGTATCGGAAGAGTGCAGGACAAAACGATAAAAAAAAAAACTCCCTCGCCTTTTACTATACTATTTCCCAATAATTTTGACACCCGGGACAAATCGGGTCTCTAAAAATGACCATTGCGATAATTTCCTTTGGTTTTAGCTAATATATAACCAAGACACAGCGATTTTATAGAAAATAATTATGTATTTATAATATCCACCATAAATGTGTAGACACTAACTGCTGACTTAATTCAAATAACAATTTTACAGACCAATACGCATTAGCTATAGCCTGCAGCGAGTGCAAGAAAATCTACCTTTTTTTCAGCAGATAATGTTTAAATAGGTCAAGTTGATCATTACGGTCCAAATACTTCGTCAACATAATATCATGAAGTCGATCATAAATCAAATCTAGTCACGTTAAATGCATAATAAAAACCTGGAACTTTTGCTAAAAGCTATATTATGTTTTTATATTTTCATTATTTTTATAAAATGATAAAAATATAAAGCTTAACATTTTTAAATTATAACAAACTTAGCATATTATAATAAAAATAAAAAAATTGAAAGTAAAAATGTAAAAAGCTTTATTGATCCATAGGTACACATAATATCATTAATTACTGAAAAAAATTTGGATATTTATTTGACAAATCAGAAACATTGCGATAATAAGTTTGTGAAATATACAATAAAGATAATAAATAAAAATAATGAATTGGAACAAGGATAAATTATTATTATTGTAAAATAACTCCATTAAAGTATTTAAATAGCTCAGACAATAAGTAAATAATCAATAACTATCTAATAATCAGATATAACAATGTACCAGATTAATATATTAATTTGTTTTAATGTGAACAAAATAATAGCCTAATCTAAGTGATTCGTAATAATATAGAGCTAATATTTCTTTAAGGTTCACTATATTAGTATCCTATAAATTAAAAAAAATGTTATCTTGAAGTACAGGCCAGCCTTCGAGAAAAATTAATATTATACCAACAAAAGTGGTTGTAAGTGGTGGTTTTCTGTCTTTGTCTAACACACGTGGAACATAGGAATTTAAACATGTTTTCATTTCAACATACCGATTGATCCACTGAAGTGATAGGAATTTAAAAAAATAGTTTTGAATTTGTCCTCTAATCTACTTAAGATTGAGTTCCCTAGACATTTCGTTTTTTTGATTTTATTTTATCAAAAATTTAAATATTATTTAATTTCCTTTTTTAGTACATTTTTTTAGGATTTAGGGGGATAAGATCAAAAACGTGGATAAGGTCAATATCGAGTAGACATGATAAATCTGTTTCTAGAATTCTTAACGCTTCATTAGATCAATCGGTACGTTGGAGTGAAAACACGTTTAAATTCCTATATTCACGTATGTTAGACAAAGACAGAAAACCATCGCTTCTAATCCCCTTAACATCGACAATACAAATTAACTTGAATAATATTTCTCAAAATACTGATTTAAAAAGAAGACACGTGTCCTTAGTGTGTTGTTTTACAATCCGTGATAACACATAATTTAGGTACACATTTACTCTACACCGTTGTCTATTAATTTGAACTAATTTTTAATAAATTATGTATAGTTTACTTATTTGTTGCAAGCTGTGTTGAAATTCGTTTTTTACTAGTTATAAAATTCAATGTATATATTTTCTAAAGTAATAGGGAAATCTAAAAAAGTAGTAATGAAGTAGTTTTAATTTCAGTTTGGTAAATGTTCTAACATTATAGATAACTACTGGTGTTCGAACTAATGACGTTCTGACAAATTACTTTAAAATCTTTTTCTATATCTTTTTTACACGCTGAAATTCAAAATAATAAATTCGTTTTCACAGAATTATAGTTTCATTGTATATCTATTTAAAATACAAAATTGTATTTTCATCTTAAGTTATCCCATATTATTTTAATTATGTCAACAAATTAGTATTATCTGAAGAATTTGTATTACCATTTTTACTGAACTGATTTTGCATAAAGAAAATATATGCTTAAAAACAATATTTTACTTGTATATTTTGTATTTACAAAATGTTTCCCTGAAGCAATAAGTTTTAAAAATAATATAATAATATGCTCAAAATGGACTAAATACATTATAAAAAAATAACGTGTTTTTCATTAATTTCTTACACGATTTAGTTGAAGAATTGCTATTATTCATTAATAGAAAAATAAACATCGGCATAAAAAGATATATGCGTCTGAATAGTAAACCTAAGTGCAGTTTTTTAATGTTCATACTTTTTATTGGATTTATTGGTTTCCAAGTTCAAAATGATTTATTTCAACGATTTTTCTTTCTATATTTTAAATTGTTTAAATTTTAAATAATATTATGTTAATTCAGAGGCATGGTCGTTACTTAAATAGTTTTACAAGCAATTTTCCGTCACTGCAATGTCCACCTTAGAATTATAAACAGTGCTTTTCAAATAACCAATTTACAAAAATATATAGCCGATCGTACTTGTATAGGTAATATTATAGTATTGTAATTTACTGTAGAAAAGCATATCACAGACTCTGAATAGGTACTCAGTTTAGTAGTTATACGTGTATGTTAATAAAGTATAGTTACTTCATATTTACTTTTATATACTTATATGTATTATAATATGTCAGTATGTTATATTCTCGTAATATTTAATTTTACTTTTAGCTTTTCGTAATGAACTTCACTAGGTACTTGTAAAATATACTACTCATGTGATTATAATTTTTATAATAGGTACACTGCAAAGAGTAGGAATGAATATAAGACCGAGAATAATAAATGAATTGATTAAATCTAAAACAGAGCCGTCGTAATTTAGTTTCCCTAAATGTTTAAGTTTAATGTTGTACTGGTTAATCTGTATAGTTTACAGGTGAGTCATTAATAACAATGTACAATTAATCCTCGGTAATGGTTGTTGTAATTAAAAAACAATATAATATAATTTTAGCGTAAAAATAAAATCTGAAGGAAATCCGAGATCAGTCATAAATGGAATATTAGGTAGGTACTTAAATAGAATATTCATGAATAATAAACTATATACATTTCCGTATAATTTTGTACCAAAATTATTTTTACATAAGGAATGTAATAATATATACATTGAACACGACTAGCGTGCTGTCTACTTTTTTTTTTAATTCTATTATTTATTTTATTCTGAAATTCGCACGTTATGTACACAGTGTATGTACATAGACAACGTCAGCACGTATATTATGTAATGTATTTTTTTTTTATTGTTTTATGAATTATACTTTAACTATCAATATTTAACAACAAACTGAGGGTAGAATCACCATCATAAAAGGGGGAAAACTAAAATGTAATAGTGATGACAACAAAGTAAATCAAAATGTGCGTATAATTTATGCATTGTTCGAAATTATGGTACACCAGTGTACATCAATATAGTTATTAATTTGTGAAAATATGAAGTGTAATGACAATGAATATAGTAATTATAGCCAATAGGTATTGGCAATATATTATGTTAGCAAGGTTGGTAAGTTATCTTATTTTTTACTTAGTTTAGTTAAGTAATTATAGAACAATGTAAGTTTGTTTGTGAAAGTCACAAGTTCAATATAAAAATAATAACTTAGCTAAAATATATTTTAAATGTAGTTTATGTTAGAAAAAAAAATTAACTTATCGTGACCATACAATTAATTAACTGATTATAGTATCTACATGTCTACATACATTACCGAAAACAATTTATCTCATTAAGTTAGAAGTTACTTTAGGGAAAAAAGTAATTTGTTATGTAACTTATTTACAAATTACTCCAATTAAACTTTTTTAACTCGTTAATTACACGCCTTGGATATAAACCTATGATTATATGGACATCGTCTCAAAACGGAAAACTACAGAAAATACTTCTATCGATATGGACAAAAAAATTCACTGCGTAGATTTACACTTTTAGGACGAAAACATTGGTGACTCGAAGTCATGGGCCAGCCAAAGAATAATATTGTTTAGGTACTATATTTTGATATTATACGATTATAACATCATGAAACGTAACTAATATAATATATAAGCTCGATTTGCGAATTCAAATTTATTTTGCGTAATAATTTATACGGTGGGGGGAATGAAATATTCATTGTCAAATATTGGTGGTTGTGAATAAAATATCGAAAATCTGGCTTCTATACATAATATTATATTTTACGTATCACAATAAATATCTCTCCAAAATCGGATAATGGATATTTCTACTCTAAACCGCTCTGTATTGAGCCGCATAACGTATTATTACTATTGTCGGAACAACTTTGCACGTTTTCGGTAAACATGATTGAAAATATTACAGTTGTGTGTGTGTGTGTGTGTGTGTGTGTGTGAGAGAGAGAGAGAGTGTGTGTGCTGGTCCTGAGGCCCCAATGGTTTGATATACATGTGTGTTCACCCCCTTACCCTAAAAATGCAACGATCGTCGCACCGAACGCCTAAACCAATTTATCGAATTGACGGTTTTATTCCAAAAGAGGGTGTATGTTAGTCTAGGCCCGAGGGCTCCGATTTTAATGACCAAAAACAAATAAAATTGGCCAAACTAATACAATATTGACATCCGTATTATGAAGGTAATCTATCTATGGTCATCAGATGGTGCAGACGATCCGGTCATCAAAATAAATCTAAGACTCGTGTTATTTTAAAACCAAATGATAACGACATGTTATGGTAAAAAAAATTAATATTTGTATAATTTAATTTAAGAGTTCTATCATACTCCTAAAAGTGTGTCAAATACGGAGTCTAATATGAATAGGAAAATTAAAAAATAACGTAAAAAAAATCAATAAAATTCAATAACCTAGAAATGTGCAAAAGAAAAATATGCCTTACAACATTATAACCGTCGTTGGAATAGTATACGTTTGAATCATATTATATTTTGTAGCTCAAAAAAACATCTTATTACGCAATAAACAAAAATACGCAAATGCTTTGAAATTCAAGCATTAGTAATTACCAGGGCCGGCGAGAGCTTTGGTGGGCCCCAGGGCTGATTATTTCCGGTCCCCGTCACTTATATATACTTATTTAACTGAGATTTATATAGCTGTATAGCATTTTAATACAGTAGCGATACTTAATATTTAAGTTGGACGAGTTTTAAATAAAAAAATATAATATTTTGTATATAAAATCTTTTATTAAAATGTTGAGCAAACGGACGATAATGGCCCGGGTCTACAGGGCCTGTGCGGCTATGCCTAAATACGCCTCTGACAACGGGCCCTCCCGGGGCTCTGGCCCCTACTGCCCCACCCTCTCGCCGGCCCTGGTAATTACATATTATTCATAAGGAGGATAATTGTGTATCTAAAATAGTCTAAACTCTAAAAGAAATTGCAAGCGAATATGCCAAACATATTAAAACATGATCTTAAATCAATTAAATATGACATGTTCATTCAAAATACACTAAAAATGTTTAATAATATTCTCGGTCAGAAAAACGATTAGGTATGAATGCCGATATATATATAGATTATATTATAGATTATTAATAGAAAATATAATATACTTCAACAACAATAATACATAGGTATTATACATACGCATATCTATGCGTTCAAAAAAGCATGTGTGACACGCTTTTACAGCGCGAGATGAGATATAATAATATAATACTATAATATAATATAATATAATATAATGCATCTAATACTACAATTTTTTTAATGTTCTTTGAAGCTTACAATTTGAGAAAAATGAGTTATATGACCCAACATGAATAAAATTATTATTATTGTAATAGGTGTATAAATCTTCACTAGAAAAAAATTTTAAAATGCATCCAGGTATAGCTAAACACGCATAAAAATGCAAAATATGAAAAAAATAATTTTAAATTAATTACTTAGTGCTTATATAATACACCATACCAAACGGATTTATGATTTTGCCAACAATTTAGGGTCAGCATATGACAAAATCATCCTAATATTATTCTACAGATATGATTATATTTTAATCACTGCATGCTAATATTATGGTATACGCGTTTGCAATGCTCGTCGTTATACCAGCAAAAGTTTATTGTTTACAGCCTCTAAACTTTACAGCAGTGGACTGCATACTGTATGCTACTACTTATATTGGAAGACGGAGTGGCCCGAGCGGACTAATGTGGCAGTTCAAATCTGGCCTCTGGAGAGGATGAATCTCTCTCTGCTAGGCAACTGTCAGGAGAAAGAGACCCACCTCCAACCCCCAACTGGGTTAGCAGAATCCGAGGCAAAATCCTACTGGAAGCCGAATAAAAAGTCTTGTTCACACGAAAATAAAATTACATACGATATCGGGGCTTTCACTGACAGTAAAAATGATTGATATTTTACCTATAATTTAATAGACCGTTTACACTCGCATACAAATAAAACACATTTCCAAGTAAAATATACTAGGTAAGTGATTGTAAATACAGAATATTATAATATTTTTCATCATAATATAAATAGATTTTTGTATATCAAAAATAAATATTTATAATATTATATATTCATATATACCTATAGTATATTATTAACAGTTTAGTCAACAACGAAAAAAATTGTAATATTATAGTATCGAAGACTGGAGCAAATAACAGTTATATTTTAAACAGTTTGAACTTATCTATAGTTGTTACAAGTGAAGAATCCAAAACATTATTACAAAATAATTAAACAAATATTTAGAATACATTTCAATATATAGGTATTTCAAAAAGGGAGAAATGTTCAGGTCTTAAATATTTTATACCCTTGACCCTATACTTGCAGCTGACCACCGTATCATACGCCCCACGCATGTATTATTAATGTAATTACCTCGGTATAGTTGATTATTTTTAATAGGTACGATGTATACGACCAAACTGACTGTTTAAATCACGCAGCACTCCCCTTGATTCGAAAACAATTTTAATGTACTAGCCATGCTAATCAAAATCGGTTGAAAATATATGGAACACAATGCATGTTGTTAATATAGATAGGTACTATAGGTGCATTAACATTTACTCGTCGTCACAGGGGATAGGATCGCAGGTTTATTTTAAGTACTATAATACCTATATAGGTCCTGGCTCGGCATTCCAGTGCTTCATCCATTCAAGAATAGCCCAACTGGGCCCAATTATACACCTTTCGTTTGTTTAAAACCGTTTGATTAGGCTTCATTAAGGATTAAATATATTTGACCATAAAAAAACACAATATTCAAGTGAGCTGCGAAGCTCAAGGTCATGTTGATTTTTCCGAATTTACACCGCACGCACCCTGCGACAATTCCGGTATTCATATTATGTAAATGTCATCCTCTCCTCGCCCGTCTGAAAGAGGGTGAAGCCCCAAACGGCGGATCGATCTTCAGCCTTTCAATGTATATAAATGGCTTAAGCTCCAAAAAAAAAAAAAAAAAATTGATAATACTTTAAATAAATACTGTAATAGTCGTCATTGTGACATTGCCAAAATGCTAAACAATTATTTTGCGTAATATTTCTGTAAATCGTTTCTGTGATGCAATTGTACGTGTTTTTGTTTGGGGATTGCGGTGCATTTAATTTTATGACATCAAACAACCATTTCAATAGTTAATAACGTAGCAATGGAAATCGAATAATTTTCTGTTTTTACGACATGTTCTGCGATTTGTCCATGTAACGTTTTTCTTGTTTTAGTTAATTCGTTTGGTTTTAGTAGGGATTACAGTTTAATTATTTGAGTTTACCGAACAAAGCCGGCACCTAAATGTTACGCGAGTTATTAAATGATTAGTAATAACAATAAATAATAATATATTTACGACACATTTTAAATTTATTTTTTATTTTTTAATATTTGGGTATGTTAAAAGTTAACTTTTTACCTGATTTAAGCATTATCTACTTATGAGTTGTGATTATGTAGAACGTGGTATGACCTATTATACTTGACCAATACTACAGTTTGGCAAATGGTGACAGTTATATTTCGTGTCTATATATATTATGTACCTATCTACGTTGTAAAAATTATGATGCATCCCTCCAATATACATTACTAAATTAAAATCATAAATCGTAGAAATCTAATATATTATTATGAATAACGCATTTGAAATTTTTAATCCAATCACAATGAAAAATTATTTGAATCGACAGGGATAACGAATAAAATTTTAAAAAAACTTTCCTTTTTGTTTGTTCATTTGTTTTTGTATTAAATAATAACATATAAAGTAGTTAAACCATTTTGTTAGAGTCTGATTAGTGAATTTTAAAAGTTATAAATCATTTAATGTTCGTTCTTGGTTTTCATATAATATATCGGGTATAAAATGCTAAATGCATTAAGCCATATAGCGGCCGTGGAGATATTTTGTCTTGCGACAGACAAGAAATGTATTTTTCGGTAGCACAGGGTACCTACAAAACAATACAATAAAATGTCTTAACAGAATTCTTTAATCAATCTCAACCCAAACTTTTACAGCTAAACAGCATATACCTAATATCAATATGAGGGCTATGTTCCGATAAGAACTGCTAAACTTAAATCCAAAATCAATGACACAATCTTCTGCGCGCAGAAATCCAGAACCCATAGAGTGATAAGTATTGGAGATAGGATTTAATTGAGCATCTTAAATTTACACTTAAAATTAGTGGCGAAACTAAAAAGTTGAAGTACTCAACAAAACTCCCGGAAATTTAGATATTTGGTAAAACTTTTATCGAACAATTTCTACTTGATTACGTAAAGGAAATCTAACCCACGTCCTTTCGCGATTCTCAAAGACACATCTTTTATAATTCGGCTGATAGTTCACTGACTTAATTCAAACACATCCCCATTAACCAACTTAATTGAAAACAAAAAAATCTAATGAAAATTTTAAAATTTTAAAACATTAAAATATTAATATTAAAACAAAATACTTGGTAGCATCCAGTCGCATAAAACCTTAATACTATCAGAACTTTCCACATTTTATTCACAGGTAATCCCCTCAGGTCTGTATGGATTTGATGTTCTTGTTCAGTAAATTCCATAGGTATCAAAATATTTAAAAATATTTGTTTGGTCAATCTGAACCTCCTACAAAACTCACTGTCCGAATAAACATTAATAGGTTCAATATTTATATAATTATTTCTTGTATATGTTTTCCGTGCTCTGCCTAGTCCATTTAAAAAATCATAGTTGTCATCTATATAATCCATATCCATATAATCATCCGTTTTAATTAAATTATAATTATTATTTATAATAAAAACTTTTGTTTAAGTGAGCACTAGAGCCTATACTAAGATTTCACTAAATATCCCCTAAGAATTTTCTAACTTTATGTGTAAATCCTATTTATGAATACTAATTTACTAACTATTAGATTTTACTAAGAATATACTTAGTACTTACTAATTATGTTTTATGAATATTAAAATGATAATTTAAACTAAGTTTTCACTAAGTGTTGACTTAGTACGATCTATGAATACAGCTATATGATCAATTCATACTGGAGTTTTCGACAATCATCTATAACTTATTTACAAGCATATAGAATTTTATTATATCAGCAAAACACAATGGATGCGATTATGGTGCAAAATACGACAAACATAGTTAACAAATAGCGAAAACAGAAGTGGTGACAAGTGACTCCCCTAGGGACCCTCTGGAGGATGCTTGGGTATACATGCGTTCGATTGAAAACCGAAGACATTCACTGTTTATGCTTATCCTCAAATTTATTTTTGAGAATAAAATATTTATAAAAATAGGTATTATTAGTTAAAATCAATTAAATGGCTTTGCACAATAGAACTTAGAATTATGTTTGAAAAATTGAAAATTTTAATTAAATTCAAATTAAATTTAAAAATATAATGATGTGGATAATTTATCAAGTTAAATTTTAAGGTCTAAATGTATGCCTTTCTTATCTAAATGAAAATTAATTAATATTTGTTTTAATAGGCCTATGAATATAAAAAGTGCCAAACTGTTTAACTAATTTTCATTTCTCAAATATATTATAATACACCCCTCAGACCAGAAATGTTTTTTTTCATTTGAAGCTGTTGTCATTGGTAAAATTCAGTATATTTTTTAATATTGTTATAACATTAAGAAATATATCTCCAGGTTAACATAATATAAATGCAACCGGTGTTTTTTCCTGTAGGTATCTCATTTATTTTTTCATAACTCAAATTCTCCCTTTAATATGAATGTATATACAATTGCGTTTAAATCTTCTTTAAAAAAATCATAAGATGGTCTAATATCATAAAATGTACTGCCTTCTGAATACTTTACTGAATATAAATATAGAAAATAATAAATCTTGTCCTTTTCATTTGAATTTTCATTTCATAAATAGTTAATAAAACAATTACATTTAAAAGGGCACAGCATAATAAGGCTCCGTCTTACACAAATGTAATACCATTATAGTATAGTTGAAACCTCTCGCTTCGTATTTCACTCAATGTGATTTGTCATTACATTGTTAATGTAAATAATTAATGTGTTATACATTTATAACTAATTAATTATCACAAATATTATATTGAAAAACATTATTTATTTTGTTTGAAGCATTTTAATAATTGATCAATTACTTGCCCACCTCAACCCCCCTTTACTATGGCACCAGCTCTTTGCAAATGTAATTTATGTAACTGATGAACAAGAAGATATTGAATACATTTCAGTGGAGGTTATAAGGTGGACCACTCCCCCCTCTTGGTATTTGGTTTTTTTAAAATTTGGTATATCACTGACCCACAACATCTATCTACAAATTTTTGAATTTTATGATTTGATAGCAAAATATTTTTTCGTTTTAATCACGGAAATAAATATTGTCGTAGTATTGTATATTATCAACTCTATGTCTCGGTCAGGCACGCTTAACATAACTGATAACAGTTATCACTTATCAGTACTAGACATTCATTATTAGATCGTTGGTGATTTATTTTGAAATGCGTTTATTTGTATTTTTCTAAATAGTTGTAATTTCATATTTCCACTACCTAGTACCTATTAATTTGAATTATATTATTTAATATTTTTTTTTTAATATGTCAATGAAGCGAATAAGTAGTTATTTTGACATTACATCCAAAAAATCAAAACCTAATTTGCCATTGGAGGATATAAATATTATTATACATTTATATTTTATACCTATAATACCTTGTGTATATTTTATATTATATGTATATACTTTATATTATATATAGTTATATATATATAAATTCTATGGGGTGGGGGAGGGTTGGTTTTATTTTCGCCCCCCCCCCTTGAACAGCATGTAGGTATAACCACCACTGATATTACATTTTATACTGTGGTCACCAAGTACAATGATAATTTTTGTGAAAGGATGTTAATAATTTTATACATAATATTAAGTTTAAAAAAATATTGAACAAAAACGAACAATGTTTTTTTTTTTTTTATCTGAATCTATATCGTTTTATTGTAAATCTTTGTAAGTTATGTCTGATTTTATGTGAAATGCATTTAAAATATAGCTGTAATCACAATAGAAGTGACGTTTTATACAATTACCTACCTACCTAGTAAAATACTAAAACATTACTTATAGATGTCAGGCATGAGACATTGTATAATTGTGTTGATTGTGCATAAAATTGATTTTTTCATAAAAATAATGTAATTTGCTATATTTTTTAGCAACTAAAGCAGAATTATAACTGTTATTAAGTTACTGAAAGATAAAAGGGCATATGTTTTTCGGACCGACTGCATTTATCAAGGCGTTTACAAGAAATAAAAATAAATATTTTTTGTTTAAATTCATTCATCTCACTTGTATCACATAAAGGTACTTATTCAGAATTTGACTAAAACAGTAACCATCAAACTTATCCAACTAGTATAAGCTATAACTAAAATTAGAAATTTCAAGTGATCGACCACTATTTAGTTTTAATTTTTAACAGTATACTTTTAGTTAAATTAAATTAAATTAAATTAATATCAATGGAATAATTTATGTTAAATGTTTTTATATTATAATTATAACAATCGGATTATACATAACTTTCAATTGAAAAATATCTCTGTCACACTTAAGTAAGGACGTACGGCTAAGCATAAATCGAGCTTTTTATATCATCTAGATTCTAGATACAATTTACCAGTAAAAATATTTGGTATGTGTACGTAAAATTCAGTACCTATTACGGTATATCATTTTAGTTGTATTTTTTTTCTCAACATTTTCAAATTAAATACAGTGAATATTATGTTCAATATTATACCATTTTAAAATGTTTTCTTAATTTGAACGTAAATGAATTTTTATTTAAATTTAACTGTTTGTCCCTAAAATTATTTATAATATGTATCTTTCAAAAAATGTGTAAATATAGTCGTAATATATTAGTCGTCTAGTCGTAGCTATTAACTAAAATATAGTATATTACTACAAATTACAATATTTATTACCATACTAGATAAATACATTTAAGTTAATACGGCAGTAGAAATATTTATAAAATAAAGTGTCACTTCATTATAAGAACTTCAAAAAAAATTGAAGGAGTCCATAAAAAAACGAAACAATTCAATTGTTATCAATATCATGACGAGATAGATCCAACAATCCGTATAGGAAATATTATAATGTCTTAGATCTGTCTGATTTTGTTGAAAAACCAGATAGCTCCAAAAGTTAAAATATTTTTTTTTTTCAATGTTTTGAAAGAAATGAAATTGTCTGGTTTTTGCACAAGCCTCTTCAATTACCTAGAAAAATAAGCGTTGGTAAAATGTACGTTGATTTACTTTTACCGTTAAAATTTACCAGACAAATTTACCCAACACATTTCTCACATCTCTCATTTACACAATGTGGTGACAACACGCATGAAAATATCCTGCAGTTATTTTATTTTCATCAGTATTATCTTTTTCATTTGTAGAATAACCTAACCCAGGTTAAAAAAGTGATCGACCGATAATGTGGTATGATAAAATTCTATACCGATCTCCCATTATGTAGGACTAGAATGTTCATTTCAATGGTGCATTTTGAGTTATTTTCCCATCAACAGTGAAATCCATTCACAAAAATATGAATCAAACGTTATTGTTGGATATACATAATAATTATATAATAAAATGTTGAATATTTCTATTTACACTGTTGCTCTAACCAAATTTCAATTATAATAATATGGTTTTGACTTCATTACGATTAAATGTATAGTCACGGATTGTATGCTCTTTAAATAATATATTAATCTCAAGTATATTATGGTTTAACACCATTATTATTATTATTATTATTATTATTATTATTATTATTATTATTATTATTATTATTATTATTATTATTATTGTGTACATGAATGAGTAACTTCTCATCTGTAGAGTATAATATCAATACTATAATATTGTTAATGGACTGACAGTCCTGATACCTTCGTCTGGTTCAAACAATATTTTGATTATAAGTGCAACGAATAATGCGAATACCTAGTTATAATACCTACCTAGATGTATTCGGTTAGTTATATTTTCGAACAAAATTTGAAAATGTATCTAATTTGAGGAATATACTAGAGAGAGAGAGATTAAAAATATGTTAGTTCTCCGATTGAACTGAGTTCAGAGCTTTTAAAAATTTATTCGTTATACTAATGGAAGCGAAAGCTATGACCTTAGTAGCACGCATGTAACATAATTCAACTGAATCCATCCAACAATTTTGTTAATAATTATGATGGAAACTGTTGCAATGTTTTCACAATTTTTTGGACGTCCGTTAAAAAGTTATGAGCAATAATCAAAAAGCACTGCAAAGTTCACATCAAGTCTTAACATAATTTATGAATGGGTTTAATTTAGTTCTGTTAAATGCGAGCTGCTATAATAGTCCACAAGTGTATAATAATTATTGTACCCCCAGTTATAATAAATATCAGCGTCGTACTTAGACTTATTTTTGATTTTTGGAGGGTGGAAGGTTTAAATATAGAAAAACAAAATTACCACGTCTAAAAAAAGTTTCGTCCTTGAGGATATTTCAGTTATTTGGGAAATAAACCTTGTTGATGTACCAAATTACAAGAGAGATTTAAGAGAAACTGTCAATAAAAACTTGATAAACATAAAACACAATAACAATGGTTATAATAATATATAATCATTTTTAATAAAATTGTTTTGACTTAGGTATCCGTTTTATAATAATGTATAACGCATTATGTATTTTCAATTATCGATTTCGGGATATTTACCTGATATAACATTAAACGGAAAATTTAAAAAAATTAACTAACCTATTTCTTTACGCAGTTGTTCAATTTGGCACAGTTCCCAAATACCCGTTGGCCATGGTCATGGGTGTGCTACACTCCCCAATAGAAGACATGCCAAAATGTCGACTTCAAATATATTTTATGAAATACACGAACATGAAGATTTCTAGGTCATCTGAGTCTTATATTTTTCCAATGCTTTCCTTTTGAAACATTTTAAAATAGAATTGAAATTGTTAATTCTATGAAATGGAGCTAAAAAACCAACACGGAAATATAACAAGTGTTGTACATGACTTATATATTACTTAGAACGAAGTGCACGTTTTTCGTGGTATTTCGAAGTATACAGAATCGTTATAACATTGTTTCGTTTCAACCGTTTACACTAGCTGTGCTAATTAGCATTTTAAGTCCTGAATGTACCGAGTAAGTTCTTTAATTATGGTGTGTCTGTGCTCTGTTATAACACTTTTTACGGTTGAAGGATTACGTATCTAACCTAAAGTTTTATACAACTCGTGTATATATGATTTTTATTGATTAAAAATTAGACACGGATTTCAGTGGTACGAGTTCGTATTATATTAAAATATTAAAATTCAACTAATTCGTAACTTTTACCTGTACGAGTGTACCGTATAGTTTTTGATATAGTTTTTTTTTCAAGTTAGGCACAAATACCTTTGTATTTTGTATTTCTCAGTGATAATAATATTAAAATTATACATTGAACTGAATATATTATTAATATTATTTTGGTAAATCGTTTTGTCGTTGTTTAAAGTTTTGAATTTGTGATAACAATTTGACATTGCTTTAGAATATTGCACCAAAACATAATATATATTTATATTTATATAAAATAAACCATTTACAAAACACTCAATTTAACAGTGTATAGCAATACAAAATAATTGTTTCATGTTTTAGTAAATATTTACGAAATATTAAAATTTTATTTCTGTTAAACTTTATTTGGTCACACGCAAAGCCATATCGGGAAACACTGATGTAGAATTATTGAATATACAGAATATGCTTACTCGCATTATGATTTCTTACAATTTCATAGGAGTTTAAACCACGTTTAAACCAGAGTTACACTCAATAGCTCTAAATTCAAATTTGTCACTACGAGCAATATTCTTATCTATAACTGTAACCTTATCGGTACGTAAAACCATTTTTCAATATCATTGTGTTATCCACCATGAGTACTGACGTGATATAACTTGAAACTTCCTTTGAATTAGTATTCAAACAAATTTTAATTTTGAAATGTCTTTGAAAACCACATCAAACTCGCTAATGTGGTGCCACCTCAAGTTTTTAATACTTACTGTTTATATTATATACATAAAAAATATATTTTTAATGGGTATTATTAGAAAATTAATTTGATATTTAAGAATATATTTGCTATGAATTGTAATTACAATATTTTAAATTAAAATTAGTTCCATTCACTATAATAATGAGTAAAGGTAATCATAATATCCGGATTTGTAGCATGGCTTCAAATATTAATTTGCCCCTCTAAAATAATTATTGTGTTATTGTGGGTTTTAATATTGTTTTCTGAAATTATTAAACCATTTAAAAATTGACGAAAATTTACAATAGTTGTATAATCTGTGTCAAATGTTCGATAATTTAAGATACTGCACAGAATATACGGTAAATACGGTTATACAAACAAAAATAAAATACTGTATTTTAACATATTCTCTACGTTTATTGAATGTGTTATTAACTTATACAGTTATACCCAATTTGATATTTCGTTAATTATTTATGTTATATAATAAAATTACTTTGTATTAATAATTTTTTAGTATTTATTGTAGTTAGTAGGTACTATCTATTTTTCATTCTTTGAGTTTGGATTACCTACCTTCAAAATAAATTTAAAATGTTTCTTGTTATACATCTATACATACCACATACATAACAAGTTATAAACTAGTTAGATATTCTGTATTTCTGTGTTAATATATTATATTTGTAATCAAAACCAAGTTTTATTTTATTATTTACAAGAGATTATAAAATGTCATGTTTTAATGAATGGAATAAGATAAGGAATCGAAATAAACTAATTGAACATATTCTTGTATAGAAGGTATAAAAATACTAATTCATTAATTGTGTTCTATAATATCTAATAATATTATAGAAAAATAAAATATACATTGATAAAACTACATAATGATAAATAATTAAAATATTTTAATTTAGATTAATATTTTCGTGGTTGTATCTGTTACAATCATTCAATGGCGGTAACCGATAGGTGTTCTATCAAAAACCGTAAACTCATTTGTCCTTTGAACTTTTTTTTCCAAATTACCATCTGTTGTTAACATTTGGTTTTTATGGGTATGATAACGGTGGGAATAGTGGGAAGTGTCCTGGCCCTATTTTCGATCTAGCAGCCTGAGCCAGACAAACCCCCCTGTATGTAGCTGAAAATAAGTAGGCCATCACTATATGTTTTTAATAATTTTGACAGTTTGCCAAATATTTTATACTTAAAAATATAACTATTATTTTCTTTTGAACAATTAATATTTATTTACCTGGATATTACTTACATCCATAAATTTAAGATTAACTTCACATTAGAATATGATTTTATCGTCCATGAAAAAATGCATTGTTATTGTTAGGATATTATATATTGTGTAAAAATCCTGAACAAAATATAGAAAACAGGCTTTGGAATAATTCGTCTCGGTTCGATCAACTTGACGCAGGATAGTGGTGTGTCGTTAAAGATATACATAAAATATATAGGTATCATATTTTAAAGCTATGATATCATCGCGTTAAAAAAAAACGATCCAAATCGAATTTCCGTCTAAGTCAGGCTTTCTAACAAGTAACATTCCAAATTCTTCAAAACCATGATTGGCTTTCTTCAACATTTGTTTAAAGGTTTTGTTGGAAGTTTTTCCCTGCGTTAAAAAAAACTATCGAGTGATTTGAACAATAAACTATTTAAAATACCTACAGATTTAATTTCAATAATGACGAAATATGAATCTTCCAAGCACTCCTTCTACGTAAAAGCCTGTTCTCTTCGTTCCTGAGGGTGACAGATATCTTAGACATTTAACCCAATAGTTCTCACGGACAGGTACGTTTTTGTTAAAACTACATACAATTTCGTTATATTATGTTGGTTTTTATTTTATTTTTATTATTTAAGTATTCAGGCAGCGTTAACATCGAATTAGTAAAATAGCCATTATTCAGGAGACTACCTCTGTTTTGACAGTGTAGATTCGAATATTGATTGAACTAATTTGGTCATCAGATAATTTTTATTTTAGACATGGGAAGCAAATTAATTTATGTATATATCCTCAAATCCCAAATAACTTAAATTTATAAGTCCCCAATCATAATTTATTTTTTTAAATAATTACTTAATACTTTCAAATGTATTATATTTGGCTATAGAAATTGAACTCTTTTTCCTGAACTAAAAAATTTCATACAACCTTAAACCTATTTCTAAAATTTAAAAATAAATACCCTGAAGACAGTTTCAATGGTATTTATACGATAACAACATTTCTGAACATTTGTCAGGAAATATTTTTAATTTTCCAGAAAATTATATCAACACGTCGTTTTATAATATGCCTCAGCTGATATCGATTGCTTCAAATAAACGTTTCTTTTCCTCTCTTAAACACCTAAAAATATACCAAGATTTCAATGACTGAAGAAAAATTAAGTGATTTATGAGTAAATGCTGTCGATGGTGATGAAGCAGCAAAAATTAATTTACAGAATGGCATAGATAAATTTTTAAAAATGAAAATTCCCAGATTTTCATTAAAATCTCAATACTAAGAACTGTTTGAATTATTTTTTTTTTATCAAAACTCAATGATTTTTTTTTAGTTTAAACATATAGCCAAAGAACATTATTACGTATTTGTTATTTAATTTACTTAAATTTATTGACAAGCTTAAAAAAAGTATTAAATTCATTAATATATTTTACATGGTGAAGTTAATGTATTTTTTAGTTCAAAAAGATTATTTATTTTTTCATTTACCTTGTTTAATTTTTATATATTTCACTGTCACTATTTTATATAAAAATTATTACTTTTTAACATATCACAGCACATGCTAGAATTGTTTTGTTGATGCAGTAATCACTATGCATTTGTTCTTACATTTTTACATTCTATTGACCATCAGGCACCGAATAGGTAAAATGATACAAATAATTTTGCAAGTAGGTTATGGTTATTTTTGAATCTCTAGTGAAATATTGTAATATTAATAGTCATAGTTTGGTCTGGTTATAGAATTAAACTATTAGGGTTATTTTTCATATCCATAACTATCGATATTTTAACAAATTTAATAACAAAAATGCTTAATACTCATACACGATTATGACGGCATAGATTTGTTGTGTCACGCTAGGCGGCATTTGGCCCCTAACTTAATTGCCGGAGGGCAAACATTAATCACAATTTACTGACCCATTTAAAATGATGAGTTTGCCTAATCAATTTTTATTCTGGAGAGGCAACTGCTCTCTCGTGAACCCCTCTCTCAAAATGCCATTATAGTTGTGTGAAATATTAGCCGCACATACGGGTATGTACTATAGTTTAAACTTTACATTATTCTAGGAACAACTGAAATGGAGCCTTCGTACTATCATGCACGATTATTAGTTTTGTTTATAACGCACTGAAGTTGAAAATATTTTTATTTTGACCTACTAATCTTATAAAAAAATATCGTCCGTTTTTTATTCAGCCAATTATTACTGTTAACGTCACACAAAAAATATTAAATTTCAACAGTATTAACAATCGTTTTATACTTTTATGAGTTGGACTTTCAATTTTTAAATGTAATACAATATGTATTAATAACTTATAATAGTGTGGAATAAAAAGTGGAATGGTTTATAATGCGAAAAATAAATTAAATTAAAATATATAAGATTTAGTCAATAGTTTACAATACGTCTTGTAATACTAAATAGGTACAGGTTAAAGTTAATTTTGATTGTCATTATTAAATTTTAATCATGGTTATAAAATAAATAAAATTACATTTAAAAAACAGAAATGTATATGTATTTATTGATTTATAGGTTTATTTATTTATCCACCAAGCAATTAAATATTTATCTTTATATTATATAAGTATTTATGAATGTATGATGGTTAAGACTGGGACTTCATGAATATGTGTCAGGAGAGTGAATTTTCGATCTGATTCTACACAAATAATATCAAATCTACATAATCTCGTAATTTTATTTCCAACATATTATATCGATTATACTAATTGTAGTGTAGTACCTACCTATCTACATAACTTTTTTTATTTAAGTGCATATCTATATTTTATATAGGTATATATTTATTTCAAAGCGTACCTAAATATAAATTTTATTTAGAACATCACGTCTAAATTTCAAATCTGTGAAAATTAGAAGTTAATTTGTTTTTAACAATTTTATTTTTTAAAGTTATTATTTCTAAATCCTACATTTGTCAAAATTTCATTCAAAAAAGTTATAATTTTGCATATTTAGTTCAAAAATAATATATATTAGACCTCATAAGCATATTTAATATATTTGTTGCATAATTAAGTAAATTTTATAAAGTTTTCAAACCAAATTTATTCACATATTTCACATTGTTTTAAAGTGCATAAAATCCAAAGTTCTAGACTAATAATATTTGGTATGTAAGTGTTATGAGTTTTTAGAAACTACATAATTTTCAACATTTTGTTATTCAAGTTATTTTCTAACTACCAAGAATATTTCGCTTATTAATTCATAGTTTTATTTTAAAAATACCTTCTATTATACTGTTTTGTAATATTTTTTGTAAAATAAAACCTATTGAAATTATCTAGCTAATAATTATAAATTATATTATATAACAAGCAAATTATCTCGATTTTGGTTACAATAATTTTTTTATAATTGGTACCTCCTCGATGAAATAATAAAAAGTACAACTAAATATGTTGAATGAAATATCATATTGTACAATCTAAGTTGTAGCTAAAATAATTATGCTTAAAAAAAAAAAAATGTTTCAATATTAATGTCACAGTAATAAAAATTTTAACTTTATAGTTTAAAATAATATTGAATGTAAATTATGTTTTTTTTTAAATGAAATATTAACCTCATAATAAAAAATTGACTGTACAATGCACAGACAGTAAATAAATCAATATATAAAAATAAATAAAAATATAAAATGTATTACAACATAGTTGGTAAAATAAAATATCATCGAACAACGTATTATAACAATTATTATTTCCGAGATGTGAATTATTCATTTAATTTATATTAAATAAAAATATGTACCCCATGCTGCAGTATGAGAGAATATTAATATGTAGTTTTGTGTTTATAAAATAAACAGTAGGTACTAACAATTGTAATACAAATTTGTAAAAATTAACCTAAAAAAGTTATTTTAGTTTAAATACATTTTTGTTAAAAATTAATATGACTTTTATTAGTATGACTTTTCGTATTTTTCATTTTAATATTATCTTCTTGCTGTGACCGCGCCATATTTTACGCACAATATTCCGTCAAAAAATAAAAAAGTAATTTCTTAAGATTCCGGTAAATTTACACTGCTTACGACTGATTAAATAATTTATACTTCTACTCACGCAAAGATATTTACTGTACTCAACTGATTTTTTTATAAGCTAAAATCATTTTTATAGTTATATTGTGACACAATAATGCGAGATAAAAAAAACTATTTAATTTTTTACACATAATAAAAACGATTAAAATAAACCAAAAATGTTATAGATTATGTACCTAGTAAATATTACTTGTGAACGATACAATTATGGTCCGACTCTGTGTGATTTTCCTGGAATATTAAGTGGTACATTTTGATTTTTTTTTTTTATTGCTCCGAGAATAAATTCTCTGTCAACCAATATTGTTGTGTGATTACTACGGCGAGAAAATATCTAAACGAAGCTAAGCCTGGACGCATACAAATACATAGTGCAGAAATAACGAAAAATATACCTAATGAATATGCACAATGTACACGGTACAGATCGATTTCAATTTAAATAAGCACAGCGTTGGATTGTATAGGCACACACTTATGCTGAAGTCGAATTAATAATAATACGTTTATTTGAAAACCAATTTCAGAGTAGTTACTACGGATGATGTAACTGGCTTTGGAATTTGCTCATTCCATCGGTCGATAGACTTAATATCATAGCCGTATAATGGCACTTTTTTTTGTAGGTATTATGACAAAAATAATAAAAATAATAATTATTATAATTAATAACAAAATAATGAACTAAAACGTTGTAGAAATTACTTCAGAAAAATTATCATCATTAAAACGTCACGTGGACAACCATCCTCTAAAGAAATCCAGGACATTCACCTTTGGACGAAAAATGTGGGCAACGAGTAGGAAAACAAAAATGCATCTCGTGTAAGTAAGTACTTAGAGTGGTTGGCACTCGTAACTCCGTTACCTAACGCCACCGTAGCTACCCTTACGCTCCGTAAATATAAAATATTCTCCGATTTGCAATGAAAACCCACGATGGGTAAGAAACGGAGAATACAGAAATACATTTCTGATAAGTAAGTACTTTGAATTATTATCACTTCAACGTGGATATAAGTCGTGGTGGGGGTGGTGGTCAGGGCGTGGCGGGGTGGACTACAAATATCAGATTATTTAAATCTTCGGCAGGCAAGAGGAAAGATGTCCGTTTACCATAGTTGAAGACAATTGAAAAAATCTAAATATTCACAATTTATTTATTACCGTCACTTTCCACTATATACCCTAATCATAAACCAAACAAAATATTGCATGTACAATATTATTGTCCTTAATTATTATTATTCAAACCTGTATAGTATTATAAATGCAATTAATTGAATTTGAAGTTCGTCATAAATTATGCTAAGTATATCCGCCTAAATATTGTACAACTTTAATTATTATAAGTTTGTCTAATAAAAGCTGTGGTCCAGTCTGTAATAGGTGCAACTTACATAAATTCATTTTTTAAATTCGATTTTATGGTTTTATTTGGATAATTAAAAGTATCTAGTAAAATTATTAGAGACTTGACATGTTGACCAATAATTTCAATTAATATTACATAGGCGTGATTTAAACTCAAAAAAAAAATGTTACTATAATGGTTGAGCAAAATATAGAATTTTTTCTTTTCTAATAAAATATAACATTTTTTATTACCAATACCAGAAATTCAAAACTCACAAGAGGGATAAAAGTAAAGTTTACAGTTTTTAATAAAATATTATACCTACGTTTGATAAATGTTGAATATATTTTATGATGATTAACTATTTTTCAAATGTAAATCAAATTTTAAAAACCGTTAGAAAAACAATACACTTAGTAGTAAACCGACCAACACATTATTTTCAAACATTGTCTCAAATAATAATATGATTACAAGATTCGTGAAGCCATACTAACGACCAACCTCCAATACTAATAGGTACTTGATCTCTGAACCCAATCCGTTTTTTATTTAAATATAAAAATTTTAATTTAATGTTTAGGGCCACGCAAATATACTAATCATAATAAATTATTCTTTTACTTAAGTAAATTTATTTTTGTACATAGAAATATTCGCGAGTAAGTTTATAATACTTTCTTAAACAACTTACTTCAGCTCTGGATTATGCTCAATTCACGAGACCCCATCAAAAAAGTAATTTTTACAATATTCTCGAGATGGTTTTTGGCAATATTAAATAATATGTAATTAGCGTGAATTTACATTACCCTCATTAGAGCTCCTACGATATCTCTTATACCTTAGAATAATAACTTTTCTTGCGTTGCTATAGGAACACTTTAAATAATTCATATAAACACTTGCAGGGAGAGGAAATAATACAAAATCAAAAGCCGGATTTTCATCTGCCGAAAGATAAAGAATAAATTACAAAAGAATTAAACAATTTATCTTTCTATTTTCAAAAAAAAAAAAAAAAATGCATTTCATTTAAAATATAAATGAAATATGGTTTTTATGAGCTTAGTTTAAATATTTCACATTTTTTCGTACAATACTACAAATTAATTTATTTCAAAAGAGACAACGGACCAGCAATAAATTACGTAGTCCGAAATCAAAAAGGCAGGTAACTTACCGCGGTTAAAAAAAAAACACGTTAGCCTCTTTAGAATTATAATATTAAAAACACGATGAGTTTCCATCGATTGCATAAAATAAGTGATAATATAATATTATCGCAATTCTGCTGTTTGGTCCATCGAGTTACACCAATAGATAATAATAATATTATAATTTTAACAAATTTATAACATACTTACTGTTTTTATATTATTATTGAGATACTGTAGTTCAAGTAAAGAATGATCAGCTGTCAAACATCAGCTGTCCCGAAATACAACGTTAAAATACGGTTTGATACAAAAGGGTCCACTGCAGGCCATACCCAATATTTACATTTGGATGCCGATGGATAAGTACAGTGATTAACATAATCGAAAACTGTATTTTACAGCGATGGTTCACCCGACCGTTGTTGTTAAGATTTTGCTAAAAACCTTTGCACTCGAGTGTAACATTTCTGTAATGTTATTCGCCGCAACGTTCTTAAAAACAATTGGGATATTCTGTCTACGTTAAATTCCTAATCTAGAGAAATGCTGCAAGAGCTATTTTATTGCATACGAATAAAACGTTTCAGAAAATAAAAGCTATATAAACAATAAAAGCTCACATCGCTGTAAGAGCAAAACTTTGTCGGTCTGCACGCAATCTAATAATTACGTATATAAGACAAAATATTATTATGCATCAACTTCATTTTACGACTTATATACAATATTAAAATTTTGTTTCACTGTTCATAACTCAACATTTTTGGGTTTGTTATTTTAACATCACTTAATATTATAATACTAATTGTTTTGTGGACCGTTTGTATTTGTATAAATACACGCATACATTAAGTATAAATAGTATAATAAACTATTTTACGAATTCTAAAATTATTAAATTAATAGATTGATAATATTGTAATTATTTCAAAAACAAAAAAATAAATTATTAATTCAAGGTTCTAGGTAAATCAGTTGGCTTAAAAGCCTAACTACATACCTTAGTCTAAGTTTCGTTCATATTTATTTTTTAAATCATATAAATTAGGTATATCATATTATAGCTGATATTATTTTAAGAAGAATGTTCTGTACATTTCATAAGCTCAATGCATCTAAAATGCGAATTTGGATATAGTTAAAAACTAAAAATAGTAAACATTAAAGCTTTTAAAAGAAAAATGCATTTATTGTTATTAAGTTATCTATATTATACTTATCTGCGTAAATTGTTACACAACTAAACAATTATTAATAGACTACCCGTACTAGTAAATACAATATATGGAATTCTTATCACATGATTTTGAATATGGTTGGTGCATATAATCCTCCTGTTCTCTTAATTGACTGCAGTTGTTGACACTTCGTTTCCTTAGGTACTTAGTTTGATTCATAAAATATCCATCTAATACATTATTATTTGGCACACTCCCAAAATTAATATTAGCTATACATATACTTAATTGTTTTGAGATATCAATGATCAAATTGACTCCACACTTAGGTATGCTATACAATATAACATGTCTATCATACGAAGAACATAACTTGTTGTTCATGAATGACGACTACGTCGTCAACCGCCAAGTGATTTTGAATTTAATTCATGAATAAAAAAAATTAAAGAATTAATTATTTTTTAACGATCTCTCACATATAGTAGGTCCATTTTAATATCCTATAGGTACTAATTCTACCTAACACGAGCTTTATGTATATCGTTTGTGGTATAACTTAATCATTTTCAAATGTACGATACAGTCTCATATAGACATATAGTAATAGAACAAAGTCTTAAGTAGTAGGTATGATCTTGAATATAATATGGCCGATATTGTCTTGTTAAATTACTATTTTCATTCTAAAATCAATTTGAAAATTATAATAACATAATATCTACGTAACTTTTTTCCTGATATATTATCGATCTATGTACAAACGTATATTAGGAACAGCTATAATCAAAAACTTTGTGAATCGTCTTCATACCACTTTTCTTCAACTGAATTATGCAATAAATATCCGATATTTTAACTATCTATTAACCCATTAAAAAAAAAAGGATAGGAATCAATTTAATAAAATTATATATTGTATTTATATAATACAAACCACCATTGTATACCTACCTGGTTATAGAGGTAGCTTGTGCTATTAACCTATATATATTACTACTAGCTGATCCCGTGCACTTCGTTGCCCTTAAAATTTTGTGATTGTTTAAATCTTTTTGGATGTAACTCGCAACAGTAAGTACAATTCAGCCACCCTGGTAGACCATTGTGAGATGATACATTAAATAATACATTTGTCGTAAAACGTAACTTTTAATGCCATAGACATATATATATATATAGCCGTACCCGCACGGCGTTGCCCGTGAAAAGAATTGCAAGTCAAATACCCTTTACATATTTTCGCTTAAATTTGGACTGGGAAAAATTCCTTCCCCAATTTTTAGCAATTGTTGTGGAAAATCACTATCTGTGATTCCATGAAGATGTGCTCTCATATTTGTTCGTAATCTTCGCAAGTATCAAATTTGCAAGGAACGTCATTTCTCAGTGCCACCTGGGGCATCCAAAAAGAAAATTTTC
>NC_042493.1:10173054-10191425 GCF_005508785.2 Acyrthosiphon pisum | reverse complement strand
AGTTTATTTGTTTTTTTTTCATCCCAGGACTTTTTAAAAATATTTTCCTAGACAGGTATTTGGAATCATTAATACAGAAGAAACTTTGTTTATCAGTTTCTTACAATTTCGGGTCACTTCTTTCACAATAATTATACCAATATAAAGTATTTTCCTGGATTATTTGTGTTCCTATAAACTTTAGTTCATTAATAGTTTATATAAAATAATATATTTTCAACATAGTTGCATTATTTATATTTTTTAGTTGAATATAATGTTAACGTACTATTTTATATACAATTTAACGTCTTATTAAATATATACAACTATTTATAATATTACTGTTTAAATGTATGAAAATGTTTAAATGTTTGAACCTCTAAACTTCTATAGACAATACTGTGTACAATGTATTGTTTGATTGACACAAAAATAATTAAACTAGGTAGTACATTGATGATTGAAGACAATGTATTATGTTGCATTAAAAACGTTATTTATTTATTATTTCTTTGTCGAATTTTAAGTCAAATAACTTAATAATCAAATTGATTAGGCAATCATTTATTATATTTTACTTTAGACTCATAAATTACATATAAAAACCAACAACTTACTCGTGGAGTGTGCTTTTCATTACGCCTTGTTTGTGTTTCAACTAACTTTTACTTTATACCTAACACCATTTTGTTTATAGTATAATTTGTATTCAAAGTTGTTGTTTTATACCTACGTCGTATTTATAACTATGTTTTGTTTACACCACCATTTATCCAATTTTTTATTAATTTAACTTTGGTAGAACTGTAGAAATCGAGTATTTAAAAACTAAAAGTGCAATTTTATTTTATGTACCACCACCTATACTATAGCTTATATTATAGCTATTATAAGTAAATTACTTAAGTTTATAGGCGTCTTCGAGGTAGCATAATATTGCTACCTATATATTTTTACTTGAAAGTATCAAGTAAATGTACAGTTATGCACAGAAAATGGGTCAAGGGATTCTTCGAATTAACTCCATGGTTCTCCGCATTACTAAATTGACGTTGCATAAGAAGTTTAGTCCGTAAATAAATCATTGAAAAATACGAGCTGAAAGCTAGTTGAAAAATAAAATGAATTGTGATAAATTTCTTTAGTTTTACCTTCATTAAACTTCCACGGTTTAATTTATTAATTAATTTTCTACGGGTAAAACCAATACAAAAGTTTATCGTCATCATGAAGACTGAAGAGTACTTCCGAAATAATTAACTATATTTCTATATTACACAATAATATTCAAGTATTTTTATTTATTTTACATAGGTATTTGGTATTACATCACATGGTTAAGTGTTTGTCCGTGGTCCGTCACTGTTATTATATAGATCCAAATCTGATATAACGACTACCGTAAAGTAATGGTTCACTTTTTGAGAAGAAAATATATTTTTTAGTTAACAATATTATGCGAGACAAAAATCTTGAAACAGCACAAGGAACGGTATAAGATAATACGGTGAGCTTAAGTTCATGTTTAATATTATTATGTGGAATATAAAACTATCTAAACTGATGAGTCGTTGATAAGAAAATATTAGAAGAGCAATTTCAAATGCGCATTTACCAGTATTATACGTTGTTAAAAATAACAATAGTTTAATGTATACAAAATATACGATTTGGACGGTGAGTTAATCCTGTGCACAATCAGATTAATGCACGAACAGTTTCAACGAGAAATTAAAGAAAAATACATAATAATTCTATATTGCTGAAAGAACGGTAATTGTCGACAAATACAGCAGCATTCGTAACCTTTGTGATGGGAGGTATAAGAACAACATCCCGGTGGGGTGACCCCCATCTACCATTTAAGCGGGACTGGCTACTTCTCGCCTTCACGGCGCAGTCTCGTCCCTCCAGACGGGTGCATTGGGCGCCCGAGCGCCATACAATGTTCCGCTGGAAACGTTCTGTCGAGGAGGTTGATCGGTGGGTTTCGAAAGTCAAATACAGCAGCAGTGTTAATCCAGGCGACTGGTGGCAAATTTAACTAAAAGATAATTTCGATTAATGCATGGTAGTTTTTCGTGGTCCTTTGGGGTCATCAAATGTTTCATTATATTAAATGGCATTTTGCAGCTTAAATGGCCCTCCACGTTGTTCAAAACCAAAACCACTCATCGAGTCCTACCATCATAGATTTTAAATTCATCAAAATGTGAATTATATTATTTACGATAATAGTTTTAGTTACATAAGTTAAACAGCATATACTATTATATACCATTAATAAAGTTGCATGATATAATAATACAATATAATGTATAGTACCTATACATTACCTATACACCATAGTATTTCCAATATTCATGATTCAGTTATTTGGAACACTTAATAATTCAACTTTTTTAAATTTAAATATATAAATATGACTCAAATATTAGGTATATCTACTACAAATATAATAAAATATGAGTCATGATATTTTATTAAGTTCAAAATGTGTTAAATATTGCGATTTTTTTTATTATTTTGGGTTTTTTTAATGGAGTTAAAACAAATTACACGTAAAATCTTAGTGACTATTATATTATAACTATTTCAACCAAAACTTTGGGTTTTTGAAACTTGATCTTTTTATTTTATTAATTATTGAAAGAAACAATGAGTCAAGATCGTCTGTTCAGTATTTCATACGTTCGAACAGACGAATTGTAAATAAAATCGACAGTAATAATTTCACATAATATATAATATATGTATACATAAATATTATATTTCAATTGAATGATTAAACAATATTATTTTAATTTGATAATACCAATACCTAACTGTTATGACCCGTTGTGGCCTCACTAACTCGTTGAGTAGTTGTTACCCTAAGCGTGTTTGTGTATCGAAAACTGTGAGCGAGACGTACTTTTATAGTATGACGTGTTTACCGGGTAATGAATTTAAATTTTATAGTTAGGGCAGTACTGCAGGTATCTTGAACAGATTTAAAATTTGATTTTCAATACCACAGGGGCGTAGAAAAATATTGAAAATGATCATAAAAGTGCATAGGTACCTATATAAAAAAAATATACATGCAAAATTATTATGGCACGAAAAAATGTTAAAACTACAAGTTTAACCTATGGGAAGGGTAGAAAGACTAAAATAATGTCATTTCAGATCCACCCACGTGTGTATATTTTTTTTAAAGGTACCGAGAAAAACATGTACTTGTACGAATAATTGTGTAAATAGTCGTAGGAGTTCATGCCGAGAATTATGATAGCTACATACTTGAAATTTCAATTCAGACATTTTTCGAAAAATTCCTAACGGGCGTGGTCGGGATAATGACGCGTATAAATTACTTTTTTGCGCTTGATTCGGATAAAAACCCACGTTTGTCAAGGGTTCGCTCGTTGGTTATATTTCTGAAATAATTTTTTTGCCACACGTGGATTTCATTGAACAGAATTAATTTAATTTTTCCCGTTAAATGTGTTGGTGGGAAATATTATGATAAAATGTATAAGTATGGGTACCATTCAAACGGTTATTTCGTAGATCCTTCACGCGTTCGAAAATAATATTATGGTTTTGTATGAAGAACACGTCATAATATTGACCAAGTGACTTTTCAATAAAATAATATAAAAAAATAAACGACGACTTGTATAATATGGTCGTACAATAGTTCAAACGCACAATAGTCTTATACAATACGAGTATAATAATATATTGGGTAGGTATAATAGACTGATATTTTTATATATTATATTTTGAACAGTAGTGTTTGATAACATTCTAAAATGTTTCAATTAAAAACGAAAAAATGACGAAAGTAAATAACCGTGGCTCTGATATTCAGTACAATTGCTGAGTGTTAAGTATTACATTAGTATGAAAGTTATGAACAGTAATTGAGTAAGTCACTATGTGATGCATATCATGTGAAATTCAAATTCTATGATAACTCATTAACTCATAGGTAACTCAAAAAATTACCCTCTGAGCAAATATGTAAGCCTATACTATTATATTACTATTTACTATGACGTATAATACTTGTATATTTTATGATATATTTACATTGAAATTATAAAATATATTTTTATTTTTAATAATAGGAAGTATACACGGTATTAAGATAGCGAAGTTGGCTTAAAATTAATCTAAATACTTTTAAATGTAATTCGTGCAGTAATATATAATAATATAAGTAAAAGTTTCAAGAATATTTACGAATTTTTGAATTATCTACATCAAAATTATAAAATCGATTTTGTTGAAAATATTCCAGGGATGGAAAACGTTTTCAAAAAACGTTATTAAATGGAAAAAAACAAAAAACGAAAACGAAAAAAAAATAAAAAACGAAAACAAATAATAAAACAAAAACAAAAAACAACTGAAAAACGATAAGAAAAAATTCCAAAAACCGAAAAAAATTTAATAACGAAGTCAAAAACGAAAACGAAAATAAATTATAGTATAATACATTATTAAATTATACCATGAAAAAAAAATTTTTGAAAAAATATTCACTTGTTTTTCACATCTTTAACTTTAAAAATATTTTTATTTGAAATCGGAAATTTTGAATTTTCTAATTTTTATATTAATTATAATTTTGATTTAAAATTTAAATATTAAGAATATATTGTCAAAAACGTTATTTGGAAACAATATTGGAAAATAACGTTTTCAAAAACGTTAATCAAAAACAATAAAGAAAAATAATGTTTTTAAAAATATTAATCAAAAACGTTAAACAAAAATGAAAACGAAAAATATAAAAAACGTTTTCCATCACTGAAATATTCTGAATATATATATATTGAGGCAGGAAATCTAATAATTTTAACTACTCCACAGGTTTATGATAATCACAAAAATAAAAATAAAAAACTTACAATTTAGTGAAGGAATTAATAAAATATTCTTTTGTCTCTACACTCAGAAACTAAAATAAGGTGAACCGTTGATACCGAAGAGTTCCTATATACAATATACACAATAGTATACAGTCTAAGTAGACATTCAACCATTTAAATTTAAAATGACATTCTGTATTTGGCATATTGAAGTATTGAACACAATTAGAACAACCAAGAAAAAAAAAATAATAATGATAAAAGTGAGCCATCCACTATTATTATATAATTTTGTTAAACTATGTGATTGAATTCGGAAAAAAAAGCATAAACATTTTGTACACGACCAGTAGATCAAGTCATACCTACTGTGTGAAATATGTATATATTATTATAATGAACTGCCCGATACAAAATATTTTAGAGCTCTCTGCCAGAATTCGATATTGTCTTTTTTTTTTCAAAAACTATTGTTTTGATGTTGCCTGTGAATTTGACGTCATTATAATATATGTATGACGCGTGTCAGTTCGATAATAATAGATCGGATTGAAACATGTTATAACTTATTATAGTACCTACCTACCTGTGTAGTCTTGCACTTTTTTAAACATGTGTCATTAGGCCCCTATAATGTATATACTATGTATAATAAATATCAAGAGGATAAAATAAAATTCGATTATATTAATTTCAAACGTAGGCTGACGTTTTTTTTTTTTGGATTCAACAACACTGATTATAATATTGTACAAAGTATAACAATTTTAATTTTTTGCTAGTATTCGGAAAGTTTGTGTAATCGTGTTGCATAGTCTTTTGCGATCGGGGATAGTTATTATACCTAAGCCTCAATATTATATTTAGAAGAAATAATCTGTGCACAAGTTTCTTTAAGCGTTAAGTGAAACTAACTAGGGATCAAA
This sequence comes from Acyrthosiphon pisum, assembly GCF_005508785.2. NCBI lineage: Eukaryota > Metazoa > Arthropoda > Insecta > Hemiptera > Aphididae > Acyrthosiphon > Acyrthosiphon pisum. Next base: position 10,185,652 of record NC_042493.1, on the reverse strand, counting down.
ATTTCAGAAAAAAAACATTTTTTTCCTAAAGAATTTAAAAAGTAATGTAAAGTGGAAATAAATCCAATAAATCCAATAAATAATGATAGTTGATGATCAATAATCATAATACATACATTAATATACAACCACTTCAAGTCTGTAGTAGTGTAGTAGATGAATTTTGCGGATTTTATACTTTATTTAGGTATAAATAGTTATAATTTGTAGTATTAATTATTATATAAGTATTTACTACTACCTATGTAGATAGTAATAATATTTACTTTTTACCTACTCACTAAGTTTCAAAAAACGGGTAAGTGGAAGTCGCTCTGCTGTACAGTAGGTTACAAGTGGGTCACTGTAATGGATAGAATCAAATTTGTATTCAAAGATATAATATCATTGTATACGAAAAACTATTCTGAGCGGAGACTATTTATCAGGCAAGGATATTTTATATTAAATTAATATTATTATTATTATTTATTAATACGGTAGCCGGTAAATTGAATTAATATTATTTGCATATTACCATATATCAATATTTTTAAATTTTAATAATATTATACTTGAGAAGTTATAAGTACCCACACATAATATTTTTAGCTCACAATAAACTAACTAAATTCATTATTCTTGGTTATTTAATATGTAATTTCGTCCAAATTTGAACTTGAAATAACTACTCGTATAAAAACAAACTGTTTGTATATTTTTTTACATTTTTTAGTTTCAAAATAAACTATTTATATGGAACTTTTTTAAATGTTTAATCCTTAGCTATAAAAGTTGAACATTTTATAAATTTTTAACTACAACATAATTTTTAAATTTTAAACTTTATCAATTTCGTTAACATTTGAACTTTAAATTCTCATAAAAAAAAACGTGCCTTTTAATATTTCCCAACTGCTATTATAACAATTAACAATATATTAGGAGCCTCATATTAAATTTTCAAGCTTTTTGACCCAACAAAATTTAATTGACTCATAAAAAAGACCAAAAACATTGAAAATCTAAAATGTCCGTTAACAGCTTCAAACGAGTAAAAATATTTTAAAAATTGTATCGCTCTGCTTAGAATCTACATTATTAAAACTATCAAGTACTTACTATTCGCCAGTTTTATTAGTTAATAGTTTAATACAATGATATTATATATACGCCAAATTTATACAAATATGAAACAACAATGATAGGTATCTTTATCTATTCTTTTTTTTTATATCTACTTAGTTTATTTGAATTTTTAAGCGTAAATGCAATTTTTAAATTTTCCAAAAACTTAATTTTTTCCGACATTTTCCCGAATTTTTCCTAAAATTTTCCGGCATTTCGATCCCTAAAATTAACTACAACCACCAAAAATGTCCGGAGAAATAAATTCAAGCGTGACTTTAAAGTTTAAAAACATTTTGAACCATTTTAAATAAATTATTTTTAAATTCCCAAAAAACGTGGTTTTTCACGAGTGTTTAAATTTGAATTTTGTGCCAAAATATTTTATTTTAATCACTATTTTCACAAAATTAACATGAGGCATATACGACCAAGTTTCGCTTCCAAATCGTCTAATGAATGCGGTAATAGTCACTATCGAATTTAATACAATATTACACACCACCCACATCTTTTACCGACCAAAAACGGTGACCGACTCCCACATGCGAAGGACGTCCGATTTTCTGTACCTTTTTTTATTTCATTATTTAGTTTGTCGGAAGCAAATTGAATAAAAATGTTTTGTGAAACTTATTGCGAGGGTTCTAAGGAACCATCCATTATGGACCTTTTACTTAATCTAAAAATATTGATTTCTCGGAATCTTAAGATTTTTATCCACGAGTATGATGTTTTCCAGTGAATTTATTGTACTCTACGTAAATCCTTATGATTTATTTATTATTATATACCTTTATACAGCCCTTGTGACGTAATAATACGTTTTGCAGAAGTGTAGTAGATACCTTCATACAACCTATACGTACCTTCACGTCATAATCTTGTAGTAAAACCATTCCACGACAAAAATGAAATGTGTACCGAAACGTCAATAACTGAGTAGTTAGTGTGGTACGTATTTATAATTTTATCTATAAATGTATTGAAAATAAAAATGCTTGCATCTGCTGGTGTATGTCGTAGCTCAAATCGGAAACGAATCTTTTTTTTAAATGTTCAGCACATAATATGCGATATTGCAGGCATCTGTCCGGGTTTAGGGCGTAGCTCATATGATGGGTGATATTTGAGTAAGATTGATCAAATTTTAAGGACGGAAAAATCGAATGTTGCCTACGTTTAAATAATCACTTATATGTTGGTATGATTTTTACACCCTTCGAACACGGAGGCACATACATATTATAATAATATGTCAACCATCGCGAATGACTTGGGGACGGACTCGATTTTTGAACAAAATGCCCCTACACGTGTTCGAGTTTATTCTGTTCTGGTGCTTCACTTTAATATTATATGGATTCCGAATTAGACATGACAAAATAATTGAATTCGTCACAGTGTCAGATGGAACACATATTTAATTGTTGTATCTTATTAATTTACTGTGCACCCTATTTAGCGTTCAAGAATTTTCAAGATATCAAACTAATGTTAATTGTATAAAAAAATATTTTAGTAATTTTTTCTTCATTACTTTGTAGTAGATTGTAGGTATAGCATTCAAAAATTGTTTTGAATATCTCAGGAATATTTTCAGTTGGTATACACAATTTATACGCAAAAGTTTTATTAGGTACCTAAATGATACCTTAGTATTAATTATTATTAAAATGATATTAAAACATTATTGTTTTATTTATTTTAACCCAAATTCATGGAAATATAGTTCATATAACCAAATATGTACCTACAGTTTAGGGACTATTCGTTTTTTACTGTGTGTGTAACTGAAAATTAGTGTCACCATAAATGTATACTATGTATACTATGTATATTAATTTTGCTATGTTAAATACAGGTACATTATATTTTTAATTTATTTGTAATTATTTATATGTACGATCTTAAGTACGTCATGAAATACTTATTGTTTTCCACTAAAATTTCTGAATAATGGTTAAATATTTCTAAAAAAGTGAAGCAAAAGCTTCTAAGAAAGATGATTTGTGTTTAATAATTGTTTTCATTTTAATTAAAACATTAAGATGAATGTTGGAAAGAAATGATTGGTTATTTATTATTTTTTAAAAACTAAAGAGTTGCACCGTTTATTACTATTAGTTTGATAGTTTTTCTAATAGTTTTCATAAAAAAATTAATTTTTATGGAAGTTAAGTTAATATCTTTCTTTAATAAACCGTTAACTATATTTCTTGCGCATTTTTTAAATTCATCACAATTAAAAAGAATCTGTTTATTTTAATCTAAATAATAATAAATGTTCAATATCACCACAGACCGCACGGTTAACCATATCCCTACTATGCCCCTCAACTCTCACACGTCGTGCACAAATAACTGAAATAACCGACGGTGTGCCAAAAAATATTTTTGCACCAGCATGACTGTATTTTGACAAATACTAAAAACAAATTAACAATAATAAACCGCCTCTAATGTCCAATTATAATGTTTAAAATCTAGTTTAAAACAATTAAATTATATCAGTCTATTTTTCTGTCTCGCTCCCTTTCTATTTATCTACTCTCTCTTATTACTAACTACAAGACATATTTCAACAATAGAAAAAATGTAATTAAAATTCTACATTCATAGTTAAAATATTATAATTAATTATGTGGATTATAATTTTTACACAAGTTCTCCGCTAATGATTATCATCACTATGCATTTGAAGACATTTTTCTAGTAATAAAACGCATTTATACTATATTTTATTCCAAAAATTATAAGTTAAAATTATAGATAATCGACATTACTTGCCCTCAATTTCTTTATCTCTATCTTACAGTCAATTAATAACTATTGAAGCATAAATCTTTTAACACAGAATCCATTCACTTTTGTTACTTTTGAATTTTAATATTAGAATGAAAATATTTTATAATTTTAAATGTTTGGGAATTCTATGGGATAACACGAATAATATTCCATTCTTTACATTTGATAACAGGTCACATTTATATTTAAATTTACAACGGAATTTATATCTCCAGTATTAATGTAGCAATTTCAACGTGTTTGGATTATAATATTAAATTAGCATATCATTGCAGGGAACATATTTTTCAAATACAGGTAATATTAATATTATATACCTATAACTGACAACGATATTGTATAATCGTAGACAGTCGAAAATATCTTTTGGCCATTTTACTGATTTATTTGAATTATATTGCTGAGTAAAGTAATGTAGGTAACTATTTAGACAAGAATAATTATTTAAAATATTTGTTACAATTAACAGAGATCTTTAAATTATTCAAGACATTGCGTTTGTTTATAGAAATACTTAACGAGATAAAAAAACATTGAAAATAACGCTCAGTTAATTGAAATTTGTAATACAGTTTGTTGATATGTTTTTGATATGTAAAAACCAATAAGTTATATTATCGTTAAAAATATATTTTTTTGTAAAATTACATGAGAATAAACAATTATTTATACTTAAAACAAAAAAATAAGTAATAGAACAAAATATGGACAGGATACAGGACAGGGATCAGGTGTTAGAAACTCGTCTCGCTTCGCCAACATCAAAGCACGATAGTGGTGTTATTTTTTGATACAAAACTTAAATTCAATGATAAATCAACACATTCAGAAACCAATCCTGAGCGGGTTTCCGTTAAAAACACGCTTGCCTGCATTCCTTTGATCGATTTACGCACTTGACGGAATATAGTCTTACCTTTAACGCTTATAACGAAACTCAGATTAAAAATGACCACTTTGACACATCCATGCCTAGAATCGGTTTAAAACTTGTAAGATTAGAGGTTGACGTTTGACTCATCGGGAACGAAAAACTGTCACTGTTCACAATTCATGACGGATGGTTTAATATGGTATAGATATTATTTAACTGGAGAGCCATAACTGAACCGATTCGATCGTTTTTGGTAGACGATTCACAGAGTAAGTTATAACCCACCGCCGTCCTACAAATACATTAAATTAATATGAAAAAGAACATTGCCACTGTACGTTTTATTACATTACATTGAGTGGGTACCTATCTATGTTTGACCATTGTTGTTATTATTGTTAGATAGACACTATTTGAACATTTTGAACAAAAGTAAATATTTCTAGTAACTACCTACGCGATGTTAAAAACTGGCAACAAAAATAAACTAGCCGCCAGCGCCGTGACAGAAGGTTATTTCTTCTTACATCGGCCTATATAATGTCACGAGTAAACACGCCGGACACGTCACATATTAAGTATTTCTCTATCAATAGTTTTTCGTAAGACAACGCCCGGAGGACATGCATGACACTACACTGAAAACCGTAAACAGCGCTGCACTCGTGGAAGTAACTCGGGTTTAATAGTTTCAGAGGCTAGAATCCTAAAGACCCAAAGTTCAAAATAAGCCGTAGCCCACCACACCACCTATCACGAGTGTCACTAGAGTTTATAGAAGTCGCTGAGAGTCCAGTTAAACCAAAGTTGAAAATAAACTATACAGATATAAATTAGATAATATTCTCCTTCTGTATTTATTATAGCCAGAACACAAAATCTGTTTTGGCTTATAGTCGACACTCGACCTGATTTACCTATGTTATGGCACATCCTAAATATTAGCAGATATACCATATGTCCATATCTACAATTATTAATATTTTACACATTAGACCCATGACAGTTTTTTTTATGCAAAGAATATTGTCAACTATAAGCTATAAGCCCCTCCCCCTAATTGGCATCACTATGAATTAGCTCCTATTGTTTCCCCGAAAATGACTTTTAAACACTGATAAATAAACTCAATAATCGTTAGAATCATACCTAATTATTTGTTTCATAATACAAGGAGCTTAAGGCAATTTTTTTTATTTTGCGTATTTAACACTTTTTTTTCCATATACGTATCTATGTGCTTATTTTGTTATATTTGTATTTTTTAAATATTATTACACAATATTTAAAATATGAATTTTATATAAATTGAAAAAAATCGATTAAATATTATTTTACGAAAAATTAATTGGTGAACAATCGTCGCTCATCTACATTCGAAAATATTCTAAACATTTTAGTCTCACAATGCAATTGTTCATTTGGGTAAGAGTTGAATAATTATTTAATCATAAACACAATATGCATTTATAATTTAAATCTATGTTTTGTTTAAAGAAAAGCTTAAAAAAAAGAAGGATTAAGAAAGAAAATTGAATATAAAAATAAATGTTAATTTAAATTTTAAAATTTTTGTTTTTTTAATGATGAAATAAAATATTTGAAGAGCAAATTTAAGCATTTTTGCACGTTATTTGAGCATACTATATGGTATATTTTTTAAGGTTTTTTAGAGCATTACGTCTTTAGCTCTAAATATTACACACTGACTATCCTACCGGTGCAGTGTCTGCTGTAAACGGACTAGGTACGTTACGCCATTTTAGATATTACAAAACTAAGCGGGTAGATACGACAGTTGTAGGTGACTGCGTCCATCGTCCTCTGCGGCGTCACTGCTAATAATGCCAGGGATACACAACGCTAGTTTTTAAAGGCTAGGATAACAAGCTAATGCTAGTAAACTCGAAATTTAGCTTCGTGTAAACAGATCTATAGCTTTGTTTTTATGCTATAATCAAGCTAATGAAGAGCTAGTAAGCTAGCATGTCCAGCTAGGCTAGTAATGGGATTGCGTTCTATTCAATATTCATAATCCAGATATAGTCAGAAGTAATAAAAACACAAACGATGATGATATTATAATAATAAATATCGATCATGTCTACTCCGATGACGTAGACGCCTCACGTTTGACAATAATATCACAAGTGGTGGATAGTCGATAAACACGTGACTTGAACATTTTTCTAAAAACGATGTTCCAATTTTTAGATAAAACAACTGATGGACATATGGCACTACGGTCGATCTTAATTCTTAAGTTACTAAAAAATAATCTCTTCCCCCACCGGTCACCAAAACAAAGTTTATATGAATACTCATCAATGTGAAGCCTTTGTCAAAGACCGTTGAAGTCTGAAATTGACATACACTCCTCCAATAAGTTCCTGTATATACGATTCAATTTTGATAAATAGGTTTAACCTGTTAAGTTTCAAAAAAATATATTTTATACCTGTACATTTTGTTTACTGTAAATCCGAGCGTTTATCCAAAAACAGTAAGATCATAAAAAATAATTTTAAATTTGAATAATATTTACTTTTCTAACTTATAACAATATTTTTTTTTATATTTTTAAACTATTAATTTGATTTTAAATTTTAAATATTATGAAATGTTGTATTGACGCAATGTTTTCAATAAGTTTCTGTAAGAGCATTAAATCGAAATCCACTATGTATTGAGCGCTATTGTACTTCACATAACTGTTTTGTTTTATGTAGGTAGGTTAGGTTATATTATAATTATTAAAATTGTGAAAATAATATGAGTTAAATTTATTTATTATAATAAGAAATTATTTACAATAGTGTTCATATAATTTTTCGGCAATCTGAATATATATATAAATAAACATTACATTCATTGCGTAAATAAATTGTTTGTGATTTACAATTGCGACACCTTTGTTAAAATAAAATAACATTAAATAAGTATAAAATGTGTTAAAATATAGGTGCCATAGAAAATAAATAATCACAATGTCTTCGTAAAAATATTTCCACTATAATTTATTCAAACTAAAAAAATATATAAAAACGCATTTTGGCATTTAAAAAAGTAATTTTGATATTTTTAGATTCTGAGCGGGGCGATGAATGTATTGGTTTTACAATGTGTTTTTTTTTTATTCTATTATGTGTATAAATATATTTTTTGTTTGTGTCTGATGAAACGTTCTTTGTAAGTTTATAACATGCTCTAATCATCAACTTCGAGCGACCTCTCTAGAGCAAATCGGATATAGTTTGTACTTTAGGGAGTCAAAAGTATAAAAATTGTGTTTTTTATATCAAAGGTTTGAAAATGTAAAAAGGTTTCTCATAAGTTTTCATTACAAGAATTAAAAAAAAAAGTTAAGCGTAAAGCCACATTCACTTTTTATAATGGTTTCAATTCAAGATGTTGATGAAACTTGACAAAATCGTGACCTATTCTGTAGGCATATTTTAACTTACCCTGCAAACATTTAACGGCTGACAGACTGCAGTGTCCACTTAGAATCATTTTTCATCGTGTAAAATAATATATCTTTGAATTAAAATTTAACTCACTCATTACAGTGACCCACTCAATGACGAAGTGCACTTAACATCTACTATACAGCAGAGTAGTTAGGTTTTTAACATTTAGTTAAACAAAATATACACATTCAAATTTTAAACTTTTAAAACGGTTTACGAAAAATTGTTTTATATTTTATTGTTTAAAAAACAATATGTTATAAAAAAGACAGTAGATATATGAATATTTTTAAATAATATAATATAGTATATTATACCTAATAGTTGCAGTAGGTACACTACATTGTGGTCTATGAGATTGAATTTTATTTGTTTTGTATAGTTATTAGTAAATAACTTATTACAAATTTGGATCATATTTTTAGTTTTATTTAAAATGTGTTGTACAACGTCAAATTGCACAAATAATTTATACCGTTTCTCCATTGTTTTCACTGGGTATATATTTTGTTCGAAAACTTGCAAATAAATAAACAACTTACAATAAACATACATTTCGTTGTCAAATGAGTGTAGCAGCTAATAGTGAATCAGTCAGAGGATAATAATTTGTTGTGAGTTACACAATGATGAAATGTAATGGTTGTATAAATAAATAATATTCACATATTTTTTTTATTTTTAAACGCAAAATATTCATCAATTACTGCTAGAAAAAACATAAATACCTACTAAATTCTCTGAGTGTGTTAACATAAATATTGCATTAATCTTAATAATTACTTTTTTAGTACTAAAGTATTTTTACGACAACGTTTTTATAAAAATTTTAGTTTCGTATATTAGATACCCCAATCTCAAAATATATGTACAACGTTACTCATACCATAATATTCATAACAGAATACAATAAATTTCATAAAATGTATCATTGCACATGCTTACCTAAATTATTCAAAAGACTTTAAACAAATAGTATCTACAACAGTTAACCAAGTTTTGCTTAAGTCCATTTTACAAGTGTGAGAATTTCTCTTTGATAACAATACACCATGATAATAATATTATGTAATTTATTAATAATACACCAATATTTTCCCTTATTTAATTTTCAATTAATACTGTAAACCAACAAACAACTGTATTAAACAATATTTTTTTATTCTTAAGAATTATATATAATATATATAATATATTATATTTTATCTTTTGAAAATAAAAAGCTAACACACTATAAATGTACATGATTTAGATTTAATATGGTTTATAATAATAATATAGGACATTAGATTTACGCGTGATTAGATTGTAAAATGGTCGTATCCCATTTTATTTTTTTATTTTTACAAATCGATATTCTTTTATGCTTTTATTTTATGCTTTCACAATGCAATCATCAATTAGTACAACTAATTTATTCTTATTCATTTGTCTGTATACTTCAACTTTTATATTAACTGGTTAGTACTCTCGGTTAAAATTCTATAAACCAATGAATAAAAACTCGCTAAAAGTTTTGTCTCTCCATCAATATTTTCTTATTGTGTGAGCAAAGTATTTTCCGTAGAAATTATCTTAAATTGAAAAAAAAAATTTACTCTTCACATCACAATATATTAATCGTACTTAATTCATAAAATATAATAGATCTTTTTATTGATTTCACAATACGCAGTTTTGATTTTAATTCCTTTTATAAATTAATTTGTATTTTAAATGTTCTATTAAAGTTAACTTACTAATTGTTAGTTTAACACAGATGTATAATAGGTGCTTACATATTATATTTTAATTTTATTTCATCTCGTAAATTCTATAACAATTCAGAAATGTAAATTCACATTAACGTTGGTAGTATATATATTTTGAAACAGAATTTAATGTGCCTGAGGAAATGTGTAATTATATCATTCGATAGTACATAATTTTGAGTACTATTTATATATTCGTAAATTTTTAGTATTTTATGTATAGATTATTAATGTTAACTATATTAGTTTAAGCACAAAACATAATAACGTAGTTGATTTCAAATATGCACCTATATATGTTTATTTAATTTTAGAATTTTAAATTATATAAATAAATAAAACATCAAATATATGCATATTATAGATTACAAATGGTACTGATGTATTCACTTGTCTATTTAATGAGTTAAGTACACAAATTATTTTGCTCATAAAATACCTATACGTCACTTTTAATGTATTATTAGTTATTATTGTGAAACTAAACAGTACTTTTTGAATATTTCCATTGCAATAAACTATTCATTCCTATATATCGAAATATTTATAAAAATAAGAATAATAATTATGTTTAGAACAGAATCTATTCAATTAAAAAGCCTAATGTAAAATAATACCAAACTAAGTTCAGTTAACTGAAGTAAAAATGCATGCTTTTTATAGTTTTCGAATACCTAGGTACCTACTGTAAAGATATTTTTTCATTTACTTTCATTTATTGAATTCGTCCAAATTAAAATTTGAAATGTTGTGAGAAATTAGTATTTGGAATATTAATGATATTTTTACAAAATTCTATGACAATAAATCCTAAAATAGCAGTCCATTTTTGAATAGTTACGAAATACTTATCAAATGGTAAATGCTAATACCTTATATGAATGCAGCAAACATTTGAAGACTTCATTCTTGGATTGTTATTTTACTGAAATAAAACAAAATAACCAAAATAGATCGTGTAAAATACGACATTATCGTAAATAATTGTACTGTCTATAATTTAGCCGTTTTCTCGACTACCTACTACTGCTACTGATAAATTCCAAAAATGATATACCTAAAATAACATCTGTGTTCAATTTCCAATTGGTAAAGTGGCTATATAAAACTTTTGGACAACTACTCCGAAGAAAAAAATTCCATCACGGACAAAAATAAATAAATAAATAAAACTCTTCGTATACATTTACGAAACTCGTAACATTATAGATTCCTCGCTCCATCCAGTTAAAATATTATAACAATAATAATTCTATAGACAGTATTCATTTCCAAGTGTGTTTTATTTTGTGTGCTTGTGTCTATGGTACATTTGTATTTCAAATAACTACTTTTTTTAAATAATATATTTCCCATTAAATATTTGAATTTATTATTATTTTGTTTATTAAATATCGAACAACCAAATTATTAGTTTTTTGTAATTACTGAATAATATGACATAAAAATAATAATTATATCGTATTATTATTCATATAGTGTTTAATAATAAAGTTACCTACAGGCTACAATACTGGTAGGTATACAATAATGTACAGGGTAAATATTTATTTAGACGAAAATATTTACTTTATTACAATGAATCATGATAGTATTGTTTTTCAATCTTTCAAATATTATCAACCTACTATTGAGTTGAAAATCGAATTATGTTTCATGTAATGCATATGCCTAAATTATCGCATACCTAACTCATGCAAATCATATTGTTTCAAAATATGTATAGGTAGGGATCAAAATGCCGAAAAATTTCCGGAAAAATTTGGGAAAATGTCGGAAAAAATGGTTTTTTTTCCCAGAGCCTCAGAAAACGTGGAAAAATTGGAGAATATTGAAATAATACATTTCCGAAAAAACCGAAGTTTTCGGAAAATTAAAAAAAAAACCGAATTTTCAGAAAATTAAAAAATTTTATTTACGTTTAAAAATTAAAATAATCTATGTAAAAAAAAATAATTTTAAAAAATAGATAACGAAACCTGTCATTGTCATTTCACATTTGCCAATACGGTTATGTATTATTCTATTAAGATTTAAAAATATTAATACGGATATTTAAATATTTGTTCTGAAAATAACGTAGTTCCATATCAAATTGGTATTTATGTGGGAGAGTGTAATTCCCCGAAAATAAATCACCTGTATTTTTAAATTTTAAATTCCCCCTGCTCATAGCTATTATAATAATTGTATTAAACGAATTTCAATTAGAAAATAATCGAAGCACTACAGCTATCATAATTTGATAGTAAGTTATATGTATGCGATTCCCCGTACAAAGGTATTATAAAGTTACGCAAAAATACGACCCTAAAACAGGTTTTTCCCTAATAAATTTAAATGCCTGTTTCGCATGTTTTTTTTTTGTACCGACTAAAATAGTTAAAGACAATGTAATAACTATATGTACCTAATATAATATAATATGAACTTAAGGAGATTCGATACCGTGATTTTCTGTTTTCGTCTAACACACGCGTGACATAGTATTTTGGACGTGTTTTTTGCCAAACATACACATTGATCTAATAAAGCGATAAGAAATCTGAAAACGATTTGAATTCGTCATCAAGTCTACTTGAAATCGA
>NC_042493.1:10165907-10173004 GCF_005508785.2 Acyrthosiphon pisum | reverse complement strand
AATCAAAAAATCAAAAATGTGGAAAAGTCGATTTCAAGTAGACTTGATGACGAATTCAAATCTGTTTTCAGAATTCGTATCGCTTCATTAGATCAATTGGTATCTTTGGCAAAAAACACGTCTAAAATACTATGTCATGCATGTGTTAGACGAAAACAGAAAATCACGGTATCGAATCCCTAAGGGGATCATATTTAGGTTAAGACGCGAGTCACTTATTAGTTTTTATACACACTTCGTGAAATTCTTTATCAATAGAACAAACTTGATATGATGCTTTTATTTCACTAAATATTATTATAATTCAATAATATCTTTGTATCAATCGAACATATTGATATTTTTTGGAATTTAAAAAAATTATGTGATTTCCTATGGTTATAAACTATAATAATATGCTATTCACGTGATGTTATAATATGTTATATTATGTAATACGTTCAACTGACAATTATGTACCACAATTCAACTTAAGAATATCAATAATGCGTGATAAAATATATTCTCAATAGGTACATAATAATATTGTAAATACCTACCTACATACACTATTTTTGTTGTATTGTTTTGCCAACATAATAAAATCGTTAAGATGAAAAAAAACAACTTTAAACCCTATGAGGTCGTACACTTTAATTTTATTGGTATTAAAAAGTATAGGTAACTTTTTTCCCGACAGAGTTAATTGCCGTGCAATTCTTCGAAAACTGTTCTCAAACGTGCAGCGGCGGGGTGGTAAAAGTATCGCACCACGGCACGAAGTGGTGTGAGTATAATTTATTTTACCAGTCCAGTATAGTATCAAATACCTATATCATACATTCGTACTGTCGTACTATAAATGGCTTTTGAACGTAATCAGCCGGTAGGTAAAGGGGTTGACCGGTATTATAGGAGATGCACCATCGCGCGATGTGCAGTATGTATAGCTTTTTCCCCCATAAATCGTTTGTTTGAAATTCTATTTTTTCTTCCCAAAAATCGATGGTGCGATGACATTTTTTTCTACTTGGCATCAGGCGATTTCCTACACCACTCCGCTCCCCTCTGACAGTTTTTTTTATTTTACGTATTTCTTACTTTTTCTTATTTGCGTCGATGATTGTATTTCATTAAGCGTTTCATGAATAAAACATTTTGTTTTAATCTACGATAATTTCGACAAAATTTAATATTTATTTTTAAAGTATGAATTCTGTGATATTCATTTGGCAAGCCTTGTTTTAAGATATCTACAACCATTGATGTGATCTTATGGAATGATGAACACACGAGAAAAAAATATATAGACCTTGTTTTGTTAATGTGTTTATTTTGGTATTCTGAACTCATGAACTTACAAATACACCCCACATACCGATACCTAATCGGGGCCGTCGTTTCCGACCAAGAATGGAACAAGGAGTGGGCAAAGACCCCCCCCCCCCCCCCAGTATCCACACACACATAATTATTACATAACTATAAAACTATAAAAAATATATAATAATAATAAAACAAAAAACTACAATAGCTCAAGTGGATTTGATACACATAAGTTATAATAAATTAATAATGTTTTAAAATGTACAAGATAAATATTTTTGTGTGACGTAGGTACATTCAAACGAATGCGGCGGAATGCCCTCGAAAATCACTGTGGATCCGTCTCGGATTCAAACTTATACATAACCATATAAGCCTGAGAGATGTTTATTGACGCAAATAGCGTAGGGCTTTAGAGGCTCAAGCCCTCTCCAAAAATGTTTAAAGCCCAATCAAAAATATTTTAGAAAAAAATGAAAATATGTATAAATTAGATTCGTTGAAAAAATTATAGTGGATTGTTAAGCATATCGTGTATACAGGGTGCCTCGTGAGGATATATCAATAAGCCGTAAAGGGGGACCGCCGCCTGGATAAAACCGGTATTTTTCTGTTTTACCTATAAACCAAAAAAATGTATAATAATCATTAGGTTAATGAAAATAAAATGTTGAAAGGTCAACATTTTTAGAAAATTAAACTCTATAAAATGGCTATCTTCAATTATTTAAAAAATGAAAAATAATTTTTTTTTACTTTTTACTAAAAAATTTAATTCAATTAAAAAATAATATATATGGAGTCCTTGTCTCTGTGAGCTTAATAAAAAAACAGATTTATGATAAATCTCAGGAAATATCTTAATGGGTAAATCCTCGCGGGACACCCAGTATAGATTGGTATAGAAAAATAAAATACGTTTGAATACAAAATATCAAATACATTTTTCATGCGACGAATATTGTCTATCAATATACTACTACGTTTACCTTCCAGAAATCATAATTTAAATAGGTACCGGTCATCATTTCTATGTTTGATTAAAAATATTTGTATGATTGTTTAATAGCTAATAACACTTTGTTTATTGTTTTCATTGTAAAATATAATATTGTTTTGTTAGGTACCTATTATGTTATTTGTTTTAAATATTATAATATTATGGTTGAATAAATTATCTATATAATTTAAAGTATGTAAATTGTTTGATTTCAAGCCAAAATGATGTACATGTTTCTTAAATGTAAGTAGTGATTCTCGTCCACACCGGTCGGATAGAATTTTTTACGAGTCCTTGTCACGTCTTCGATGACGAGGAACCCCTCATCACCCCGAAAAAAAAAAATGAATTTTTCGCGCTTAAATATTACTATGGTGATCTTATAGAACGTACTATAGTACAATATAGGTGTTTTTATATTATAATAGACAGTAAGTGCGTTTTATACTAACCGCGGTTATGTTGACAAATCAGCGTCTTTATCTCGCCGTTACGATGAGTCAGTTGCGGATCGGGCCATCGAACGGAAGGTGAAATACGACGACACCAAAATATTGGTTTTGACGGGACCAAAATATCAAAATATATTTTCTCGATGGATGATTTAAATACGGTGACTTGATGACTTAGGCGATTTTCGAGCGTACCTGCAGCAGCGTCAGATGCGGTGCCGGTGCAACGTGTTCGGCGGGCGCGGTGCACGTGTCGACGTGTCCGGACGAAACATCGGCGACGTCGATCATCCGCGGGCTCATCTCTCCGCAGTCAAATCGGCGACGTCGTGGACTCCCGTCGAAGACGCACGTGTTATTAGGTATACGCACAAAAATTATTATTATAATTACCTTCGACAGTAACACAAATAATAATTACGATTATTTTATCAATACAATTTTATTGTGTTATCAACTAACAATTATTAATAATATAATATAACCGAAGAAATCAGTGCTGCGATCAAAACGGTAACATCGAAGATATTATTATGCGACAGTTAACCACGGATAGACGTTTTAAAAATTGTTATTCGATAACGCGTATCGCCATATCGCGTAAAATTCGTAGTTATTACAAGACGTCTCGGAAAAAATAAATTTTTATCGTCACGCGATTTCGTCGACGTTCGGGCGGACTCGCAAAATCTTGAAAATTCGGCCGTCGGGCGTTGCGTACCGGGAGCGTTCAGCTACTGCCCGCGATCTTCGCAGGCTCCGTATCCGATAGCATATTTTATCCCATCCCGCGGGCGCGCGCGCGCACTCACACCTCTCACACACACACTCACACACACACACACACACACACACACACACACATTCAAAGTTTTGGCAGGCGCGAAAAAATAATATAATAATATAATCGCGTACACACGGATATAATAATATTACTACGGGTCCGTATTTCAATACTATTATTATAGTCATAGGCGAATAACGATAATAAAATAATAAGATTACACAACTATATCCCCTATATTATTACATTATTTTGAACAACACGTGGAACTCGGATAAGTGTGTGTGAGTGTATAATATGCGAGTCCAATTGTAACGGGCGATGAAATATTTTGAGGGGCGGCGACCGCGGGTGTTGCTTAAATAGATGATATAGGTACCTACCGCGAAAAGTGGGAAACCGAAATACGATTTATCATATTCTAACACGTCATAGGCACTTGTAAAGCGATGTAGGTACGTATCTAATAGCTGGCATATGAAAAATAGTATAAAATAGTATATTGCAAAAAAAAAAAAAAACCTTGAAAATCGTATAATATATAATACACGTATATATTATTATTGGGTAGGTGTTTAGTTCCTTGATCTTATAAAATAGCTATATTACAGACGTTCAACGCGATTTGACTGGATTTCAGATGGTTGAGTTTTTATTAAATGGAACTAAAGTTCTCTCATATTCCCCAACATATACTAAATCGGTTGATATTATTATTGCTATTTTCAGCTGAAGGAACCCATTGTAAAAGTTCTAAGAACATGTTTGATATTATTCGCCTATAATTTAAAAATGATTATTCGGGTACCTAGTACAAGTCTTGTGCATTTTTATTCCATGATTATTATAATAAATATCACATACCTAGAATATAGTTTAAAATTTAGATTGACGGACTAACTAGAATCAGGTCTTACAGATGTTATAATAACGTTATGAAATAACATTATATTAGATATAAAACGGTTGAAAATTGTAAACGCGTAATTTTAACGGAAAGCAATAATCAAAAATAATTAAATACCGCAAAACAAAACATAACGATTAACAAAATATATTATATAACATTAGACAAAACATAACGCAAAACGTAATTTATAGAATATCATTGAACGAAATATTTTTAAATCTATTAATTTAAAAGGTCTATTGGTTTCATGCAAACAATCTAAGAATTAATTATATTATATCCCGTATCCGGGCCATTACTTACCCGCATTAGTTATTATTTCTAAATTTATTAGGTACTAACACTATTTTAAATAACGATAAACGCAAAACTTGGATAACGTTTTAATTCTAAATAACGATAAACTCAAAAATTGTGTAACGTTTTAATAAAGTTGTACCTAAATAACATCAAACGAATTTTTTTTCAAATACAAGCCCTGATTGTAAATGGTTAACTACAATAGAAAATTGATTAAATTCAATTAAAAATTGAAGTTAAATAAATATAAGTCAAAATTCAATAAAAGCATAATATTTGTACATCTATTTAGAACTATTATAAATAAGGATCCAGTGTTGATAGTATGCTCGTCTAATAAAAATATAAAAGTTTTTAAATTCTATAGTTGTTTAAATGAACAATTATTGAAATTATTATGTTTAAAAAAATACTCCAGAACATTGTATATGCTACTACTATATCACTATATAAATAAAAATTACGATTAAATACGAAGAAGAAGTAAAATAAGTGCAGACGATAAAATTTGATCAGAGAAACTAAATTAGAGGATGAAAAATATGCAATTGGCCGGCAGGCTTGAGCTAGACGATGATCGACACAGAAAATACGTGTTTAAAATATTTATAGTGTAACGTCATTCGAGGTATAAAAATTATGTGATGCACTCATTCTGTACAGCCCGTGTGATCTTGTCACCCCTAATCGAAAATTTTAACTTATCGTCGGACTATCACAGGGTACGACATACTCCTCGAATACCAATTTTTTGTTTCGCCGGGCCTATACAGATCCTAGCAAGGATAACGTTAGCCATTACTCATTAGCCATGGTCCGTCGGGAAGGGACAAAGTGTTATATACCTAAACGGCTCTTGGGAAATTTCAACGCACTTTTTAAATTCATATACCGCACGTTAAAACAGTGGCTGTAGTGGACAGCATGACGAATGGCGATTTTCTGTTGAACCGTGAGAATTCCGATAGATTATATACACGAGATATCAACTTTCGAACCGCCCACAGTCGACGTTCGTAGTCCACCCAGATATACCGTATTTTATTATAGCTGGCGGGCGATGAGTAGATATTATAGTTCCTACCCTTTAAAGTTAATCCATGGATTTTTTTTCTATATTTATATAATAATACAAGATATCAAATTAAAATTAAATAAAATAGAAAAATAATATTACAGTAAAAAATATAATAAAAAGATTATAGAGACAATTTATGGTATTATTGTGAGGCTGTGGGGTGCAATAGGTAGGCTTCCCTCATCAATAGTTGCATTCAAACATTTGATTCACTCCCCTCACAATCACATATCCTTTTGGTAGAGCTTCAGATATACGACACTTGTACCTCTACGTACAATTATTTTATGTACCTATTGCACTGTCGTGTAGTATAGATCGCTCGGTTCACACAGACGGCACTGCCAGTATAATATAATATATATACTACGCATTATCGTATTCTTGTACCGAACTACCGAAGGTGCCCGCGTAAAGACAAAAAAAAAATACGAACGATCGATGTTTAAAAACTCGTCTTTGCGCGCGTATTGCTCGGCAACTCGAAAGTTATTTGGCTCGACTTCAAGTATATTATATAGTTTCTATTCTTCCGGGACACAATAAATGCGCGGACTGCGCGTACATTATACGGAAATCGTGAAATAAAATCGGCAACGTCTATACCGAGTCGGTTCGCGGAAAGTAATTTTACTAGTATATTATTATTATTAAAAGGTACCTACTCGTATAATGTGTATTCATATGTACGACATGTATAGTGACATACCATACGTCGTCGGGGCGTCTAGAAAGTTTTAAACCCATCAATTCGTATTTTGACGACGGAGATCATTAATACAATACCATAGCACGATGACACGAAACCACGTTAAATACGTGTCTATTATTAAATCGACGGACGACGGTTCCTTATACGATTATACTGAGTGCATCTGGAAGATTTTCTCGGCATTTCACGTTGAATTCGTATTCAAAAATGTCATAAGCGTCTTCTATAGTATTTACTCTGTATACCGTATCACGTGTGATTTTCAATCGCTTCGACTTATCGACATAACAGAATTATATGTACCTACTGTTTTAATTCATGCCTAAAAATTTAGGAGCTCTAATAACTGTCTATATAATTATAATATAATTAGAAGCAATGCAAGTATACAGATTATGAGCACAATTTACAAAATATGTAGGTACTGCAGGTAAATTAGGTGCAATGTTCTTCTGTACAATTTTTTGATTATCAAATGAACTAGGTAGTTTAATCATTGGTCGGTGCATTACTTCAAAACGTGGCGCTTAATGATTATAATACAGTGAAACCTCTA
>NC_042493.1:10160883-10165358 GCF_005508785.2 Acyrthosiphon pisum | reverse complement strand
AAAAAAATTACAGATTTTTTTTAATTGTACATAACCATTAAACATTTTATAAGCATTTTTATACATACTAATTTTTTAATACATACATACATACAATAAACATATTATAATATAATAAATAATGAAATTAATAATCCAATGTATATGTCCATGTACAGTGTATAACCAATTCCCATATAGTGTCTCCCTATAGTGGACATTTAGTAATATCTCGCAAATGTCCACTAAGTAGAGTTTTTCTCAATAGTGGACATTTTTTAATTCCCCGTGGCTGTCCACTATATAGAGGTTTAGTAATAAGAAGATGAGCCTTAATAAATTGCATTATGTGGTATGTGAAATAAACAAATTCACACTAATCATATTATACTATAGTAGTTATAGTAGTATACGTAATACTACACGTGTATAAATCTCAGAATTCAGAGCTTAAACTTTAAAGTAATAATATAATATAATCAATTATATAGTGAAGTTCATCGGTGCATATAAGGGTGGATGTGAAGGTCATCGCCCACGGCCTTTTTTGTTCGGAGCTATCACACCATCAAACGTGCTTGCACAGTAAACAAGATGACGTTGTTGATTGTAGATAAAATGTTTAATCTACTTTGTGGTGTACACCAAGCCCCGAGGTGTATATACAGTCGATTTCGAGAAGATTGGCACGGCGGTGGTGGTGTTTATCAGTAAGTTTAGTCCAAACTAGTCTTCGTGAGTTCATTATACATTAACATTTATAAAAATAAACGATCACGGCCGACGATGATACTATCAATAGATTACTTCGATAAAAAAAGTTTAGAATATAAATCGATAATTACTCAATTATGCCACTATAGTGTCAAAGCAGATAAATAACAAATACAGAAAACCCATGCAGGTTTCGCATATTCGCACCGCCGTGCCAGTCTATCTGACACCGATTGTACCACTCTTTATGTAACAGCACAAAGCGGTCATATTGATACGACAATAGAAATACACATGAATACAGAATTAATATAATAGGTACTATATAGTTGGCACAGTGTTTCGTGTGGTCCGTGTTGAGTTGGACAATCTGTTTATTGTTTGTAGCCAAATTTGGAACACTTTACCACACTATACCTAACAGTTGAAAATATTCGAATACTACCTCACCGTGACGTGTTTGAAAGTGGTTGATGATAACTTAAAAGATATAAAATCTATCTCTAACACTGATACAAATTACAAATTATAATATGGTTATTATTGTAACCGAAAACAAATCATTAAAATAAATAATACGCAAAAAGCGGTGTTTTTGTGATGGTAACTTTAACGTAGACTTAAATTGGAATTTGAATTAGTAGGTAACTAACCTACCTTATAAGTACAAAAAAATGCCTTATTTTCGTACATGGGTGATAATGGGTTATGGTTTATTTCCGCAGATCAGACCCCCTATTTTTTATCAGACAAAAGTTACGTATACGCCACCAGTGTAAAGAGTTTTATGATGGGGTGGGATTATGCTGTTTTTAAAGAAAAATAATACAAAGACGAAATAAGTGAGTAAAAAAGAAAGAGAATGGACGGATTTCAATTCCCTGTAGTTTCTCTTCACTTTGTCAACTAAACTTTTATCGATAAATAAACTTGAATTGCAGGACAAGAGTAAAACAATTAGATATTTTGTTGTTTAACTATTTCAAATTTCCACAATATACGTAATTTTATTAAGGTCTTACAAATTTATAGAGTCCACAAAAACAGAAATAATCCAATAATAGTTTTTAAAAACATTAAATTTGATTTGTTTTTAGACTCTCGGAGGACTGAAAAAATCACTATTTGTTCAACAACAACTTGTTTATTTATTAATAATTATAGTTTTTCAATTTTTCGTGTCTAGGTACTGATCTTTTTGTATGGAGAAGACGAAGTAATAGCCCATAGTTTCGTTTATCCTCCATATCAATTTAAAAATATGAGATATATGGAATTTTGAGGTCTTGAATATCATCAAAATGTTTTAATAAATAGTTGTGGATAGAACTATAAAAATATCGATGAATAGCTCTATATTACGAATACAACATGATAAAAGGTGCACCGATCTAATTTTTGTATTGTACCTATAGTTTCATATTTATTTATTCTTTGATTTGAAGCTGTAGAGAGGTGCACAATTAACCATTCAGTAATAATAGTATATATACCTATATTAATGAATACCTAATGAATATAAGACGTAATATTATGGAAATTAATTATTAGCTGTTTCGTTATGACGATAACATCCTATATTACTATACGATAAGCTTTTATGTATATAAAATCATTACGGTTTACGCATATTATAGTATATTGAGAAAATATTATTTATATAGGTATGATTTTGTATTAGTCTCATAATAATATACCGACATTGCAGACTGTTTGAACAATTCAAAACAAAACCTATAGAGGACTTTTGCGATGACGGGTTATCTCATAATATTGGTTTCTATATTACAACAGTCCGTTGGTTTTTATTTTGATGGACAGCGACGCATAAGCGTTTAAAAATAATGGAAAACCGGTGTTATTCACATTCACCCAATAATATACATAGACATTTCGTAACTCCCTCGTTAATATCAATATCACATTTTCAAAATCTTCTTTTTACAAGAAGTGATTAGTGTGTTGATTCATGTGACTCACACCAAAATATGTGCCCCACTTGTAAAATTCAATTACCTACTATTTTTATATCGTACGTTTCCCTAACCTAATCAAGAATTTATTTCTCGTGAACCCTTTACGTGAACTGTGATTATTGTGTACCAAATAAGTTTTCGAGACATTGAATACACAGCATAGGTAAACAGAATATTTTGACCGAATTATAACATAGATAATATATATAACCATATTTTACTTTTTCTAGAAGTATTAGAACAAACTTTGAAATTGAATAAAAAGATCTTGAAATTATATTGTAATAAATAATAAATAATAATATTGATAACTAATAAATCACACCATTGTCCCCAAATGCATTATAATACATATCTTATTTTTTTTTTTTTTATTGGTCTTAAGTACGACAACTGAGGTCATTAGCTGTATGATGGTACTATTGGGTTTTGGGGACGGTAGGGAACGGTCGGAGGAATACGTTTTTGTATTTAGCAGAATTTTCAAGTGGGCACCTGTATCTGCCATGCCCGAGTGGGGGATGGTGCCTCTCTCTCCAGACACCATGACTGCCCGAAGAGAAGTGCCACCCATGACCGAGGTTCGAACCGGCGACGATACACGTCGCAACTGACGTCTTAGTCCGCTCGGTCACTCCGTCCCCCAGAACATACTAGCTATTTCTACTGTTTTATATAGTTGTGACCTTATAAATTTGAATTGGAAATACAAAAGATTTACCATAAAGATCATAATGATAAAATGTAATTATAATAATATATAATATACAACATAGTAACTGTCACTAATTATTTAAAAAAAAACCTAAATATACCTCATTAAGGACATAAAACTGTTGATATTTACATCAATAACAAAACAAATTTCCCTTAAAGCAGTTTAAAAAAATGAATTCTATGAACTAATATTATTTTGAAAAAAAATATACCAATATATTATGTACCCATAATCAATAAATTGAAAAGATAAATATTATTGGTTGTTTTTTTAAATAATAATATCATATTGATGGCGAAAGTATATGTTATAGTATGGTAAAAACAATTTAAAAAAAGGTGGGTAAGTGGATTTCGCTCTGCTGTACAGTAGGTTACAAGTGGGCCACTGTATAATGGATGGTATTAAATTTGAATTCAATGATATAATATCATTGTATAAGAAAAACGATTCTGAACGGAGACGGTATGTCAGTCTAGGTATAAGACATAATATTATATTATAGTCTATAGTATTAAAAAAAATTGACCTATAATAGGTACCTATAATAAATTCCAAATTAATCATATCATAATATCTATTAGGTACTTATAACGCGTTATACATCAACAAAAAACCGTGGTACTATCATAGATATATAATAGTATACTTTAGAAGTTTCAAGTACCCACGAATAATATTATACAATCACAACAAAATAACTAAAATAGTTATCCTAGGTTTTTAATATGTAATTTCGTCCAAATTTGTACTTAAAATGACTATAAAAATAAACTGTGTAAATGTATTTTTTAGATTTTTTGGTAACAGAATTAATTACTTACGTGGAATCTTGTTTTCAATTTTCAATTCTTAGATACAAAAATTGAACATTTTATAAATGTTTAACTACAAAATAATTTTTCAAATTAAAATTTGATCTTTAAATGCTTATAAAAAAAAATTGTGCCTATATATTTTTAATATTTTTCAACTGATATTGTAACAGTATATCAGGAGCCTTGTATTAATTTTTTACACTTTTTGTCCCAACAGATAAAACTTTATTGATATTTATAGAAAAAAAACTAAAAAAATTTAAAACTGAA
>NC_042493.1:10135836-10160783 GCF_005508785.2 Acyrthosiphon pisum | reverse complement strand
CAATAAAAGTTTTTATCTGTTGGGACAAAAAGTGTGAAAAATTAATACAAGGCTCTGATATACTGTTACAATAGCAGTTGAAAAATATTAAAAATACATTTTTTTTTATAAGGATTTAAAGATAGAATTTTGACAAAATTTATCAAATTTAAAATTGAATAATTATTTGGTAGTTAAAAATATATAAAATGGTCAACTTTTATACCTAAGGATTGAAAATTTATATCAAGGTTCCACGTAAGTAGTTAATTCTGTTACCAAAGAATCTAAAAAATACATAAGCACAGTTTATTTTTATAGTCATTTTAAGTTCAAATTTGTATGAAATTACATATTAAAAAACCTAGAATAACTATTTTAATTATTTTGTTATGATTGTATATTATTCGTGGGTACTTGAAAGTTCTAAAGTATAATATTATAAATCTATGATAGTTTCACACTATCACGGTTTGTTGTCGTTAGATGTATAACGTGTTATAAGTACCTAATGGATATTGTGATATGATTAAATTGGAATTCATTACAGGTACCTATTATAGGTCAATTTTTTTTTTAATACCATAGATAAGTATATATATATATGTCTAATACCTAGACTGATATACCATCTCCGCTCAGAATCGTTTTTCTTATACAGTGATATTATATCATTGAATTCAAATTTAATACTATCCATTATACAGTGACCCACTTGTAACTTACTGTACAGCAGAGTGACATCCACTTACCCACCTTTTTTTAAAATTCACATGGATATAAATATTTTTTTTGAATATTCTATTAATAATTATTAATAATAATAATTTATTATATTAAATTATATTAATAATAACTTATAATTAATTATATTATTAAAGTACGTTTACATCGATGAAAATAGTTCAAATAGAAAGAAGCTGTTTGTTAAGAACAATAGGTAGTGTTTTTATATTTTAATGATTCGGGGATTTGTGCCTATTTGTATTATATAGAAATATAATTAATATTGTGTTCTTCTTGGGATTAGTCTGGTAACAAATAAAACATTAATCCTGCAAAATGCAAGCCACTGATGGTCTATAGTGTATAGTTTTCAAATTATTATATTCGAATTTAATGCAAATCGAAAAAACCCACATAAATGAGCATACTAAAACTATTGAGATGTAGTAGGTACTTATTATAACCATCGAGGAGTAGTAATAGTAGGACAGTTTAGTAGGTATTGATATTTTGCGGTACTCGGGAACCCACTAGTGACTGTTTGTCTTTTCATAATCATACAAAAAAGTTATTTGCCCTACTTTGTGAAAAATCGAAAACTTACAAAAGCTGCTATACCATTCAAAAATCAAAGGGTCTAATTTTATTCTCTCCGAAATAAAAACGAATTATATCGTCAAAATAAATTGTCTAACATGGTTATTTAAAATATTCTAGAAAACTGAGTTTTCCAAACCATGGGTCGTGACCCAAAAGTGGGTCACAATTTATTATGTTTTCATACCTAGTTAACGTTAAGTTTTGAAAAATTTATATTTTTTTTTACGATACAAAATATTTAATATTACATTACAATAATATATTATATTTTATGTATAAATACGAGTAGAATATGATACAGTATTTTCCTTGTAACTATAATATTACATTATGTATTGATGTTCAAATTTCGTTTTATCATTGATTATTATTCGCGACGATTACAGAACATGTACCGGTGACGTGTTTCAACGACTCAGCCAGACTAAAAGTTATTGCAGATTGCGATTAACAATAAAACAATAAAAAAAACTCATTAATATGTTGTGGATCACCAAAATTTAAAAATGTACCAAAATGGGTCGTATCGTGAACAATTTAGGAACCTCTGCTATAAAACATTTATAAACTACGAGTGAACTGTGCAAGTTTTCAACGCACGTAAAAAAATAATTTTAAAACAGTGCACATTTCATAAAATGTTTAAAAATAAAAATGTGTAATACATTGGGAACTTCGAAAGCCGAAACTAACTTAAAATATTATAGGCACATTTTTTAATTGTCTTTCTTTTCTTTTTTTTGAATTTATCTGTTTTGGAAATGACAACTGAATAATATTATATAATAATGCATCTGTATAATAAATACAATTTCAATAATTTAATAATTAAAAAAAAAAATATAAAAAAATCGGATCAAATTGAAACAAATAGGAACCGATTTATACCGCCATACGGTTGGTGTTAACTGACACCCGAATTTATGAACAATTAATTTAAATTTTCAAAAAATCAGAACTTGAAGCAAACATTTTTAAATAATAGCCGAGTGCATGCTGAGACCAGAACTGGAAACGAAAATTATAATTTCAGTGAAATACAATAGCTATTTGTTTTGATCATGAAAATTAAAACGGCCTCCCAGAGAGAGTTAACCTTTATAAAATTAACCGTTGTTTTCGGTGGAATTACTGGCAATACAATATTAACAAAATCAGGCCGTATCAAAAACCGACCGAGTACCTACTACCGACCGCGGCAATCTATATTATAGATTATATGCGATTAGGTAATAAAATAGGGGTTGCTTCGATAAAAGGTAATTCGGGAAATTCGAATAGCCTACGTACGTATATAAATAAATAGATATGTCGTCGGACGTGGAAAACGGTGAATCGCGAAAAAAATAAAATAAAATAGAGTGAAAAAAAGAGATCAACTCACCCCAATATAATATATACGGTGGGACTCGCGGAACAGTATATAGAACACGGAAGTAATACTAGCACTTGAACTTGGGACTTATTTTCAATAGGACTTGAATCACTGCCGTCTGGAGCGACATCTCCACCGTTGTCATTCTGGTTAGGCAAATAAAATTAAAATTTAACCAGGCCCTTTTGTGTATGGAGACATTCCATGTCTATAAAACGTTGTGAAATATGCTTCTTTGAGTTTAAAGTTGACAATGGAATACCTCTTGAAACTTTTTTTCTTACTATTGCTGTGAAGTATTTAAGGTTTACTCTGGAAACATAGGTAATTGTGTAATAGAAGGTATCTCTTACATAAATTGTTTTCCATGACGTATTATTATACTACACTGGTTTTAGCATACAATTATGAGTACTTATCGTATAAATTGTATATAAATTATGTACGATACAAAATGTGTATATAAAAATATTTATGTACAAAATACAATGTGATGAAAATCGAACGTGAAAGTTCACATATTATTTAAAATATATCACGTGCCTATAGGAAAACAACATTTTCATTATCTATAACATATCTACCTACACTTATAGGTAGGTACCTACTTACATAATCAAAACGCGGGTTAATATTAAATAGATAATTTCACAAAGCCGATTATAATTTCCCGAAGCACCCCAAACCGGAACCGTTTATATGACGGATTTATCCCTAACAAGTATTTTACACTAACCACAAAATAATATATTATTCTCATTATTCCACAACAATATGGAATTAACTATACAACACGTACGTACGATTTGAAATAAAATGTTTAGTGAGTCATATTCAGTCAGACAATTTTTTTTTTGGGTTTTAACTCAAAAAACTTGAAAATTGAATACAATAGATAGTATTTGTTGTAAATTAAAATGTTGAAACTTGAAAATATAAAAGTACAAATTTTTTTTATTTGAGTTTAAAATTCAAATCATGACAAAATCACCAGAGCTTGCTTATTATTTCATAATATTAATAATAATAATTTTTATATTCTGAGCGGAATGATGAATGTATTGACTCTACAATGATGTGTGTTATTTTTTACCTGTAAACATTTTTTCTAAACGAAATAATGCTTCAATTTTCAACTTCAGCATCTTTTCTGTTAGAAAAGTGAATCTAGTTTGTACTACTAAGATGTTAAATAACAAAATTCACAATAGTTCTCTAAAGACTTAGAAAAACAAAAAAATGAGATTTTCACGCAAAATTATATTTTTTGAAAAAATCAATTTAGATTTTTTAATATAACTAAAAAACTAATAACCATAGATACTTTAAATTTTCACCGAATGTTTATTGTCATATGTCATTTGTATATGTCATTTTTTACTCAATTTGAAAACTTTTGAAAATTTGAAAAAAGGAATTTTATATATTTTTTTCTATGAATGTCAATAAAAATGTCAATAGGCATTTTATTATATTTTTATTTTAAAATGAGTTATAAGTATTACAAGATGTACAGACAATTTACAATCTTGTAATAGGTACTCATAACTCACTTTCAAATTAAAATATAACAAAATGTCTATGGGATACGCCTTACCTTTAAATTTCATAAGAGGTCATTACACTCTAATTTTAGAAATCACAGAGAAAATGTACGAGTATTATTGTCAACGTACAATTTGCCATGTTGTATGTTTGTTATACAGAGTTAACAAATGCGGGTTCGGTGTCCTCTTAAGAATGGAAATTTAAAACAAAAAATGATGAGCGTTTGAAAATCAAATTTTTACGTAATAAAAAACAAAAATTTTAAAATAGGTATTGGTTACCTTGAGGTAGTTAAATAAAAAATCATAGAAGTTATGGCTATATAGTTTTATATTTTTACGTGTTGTGCGGTTTTAAAATTAATTGGTCTTGAGGTGGAGCAACTCTAGACACGTAGAAACATAAAACATTTCACCATTACTTACATTGTAATACACAATTCAATTTTCAAAATATTTACACAAATTTAAGACTATTTAAAGACATTTGTAATTTTCGAATATTTGGATTTTTTTATCTTATAAATATCGAAACGGTTTGTTTTTAGTCTTGACACCTAAACACTCATCATAAGTTATTCTTTTAGTAATTTAATAAGTTCAAAAATACGTATGCACATTTTTTTTATCTGCGTTTGAAGATAAAATATAACGAAATTTGTTATAACCGCTAGAATTAGCTAATTATTTTGTATTCAATATTTATAAAATGTTCGATTGTAATACCCTATAAACTTTAAAGTTTACAACCAGCTTCTTCAAAAGTTTCCTACAGCAATTATTATTAAAAATACATAATCACAATTTTATTTATAGGCATTGGATATTTAAAAGAAAATTATATAGCAGTATTGCTTGTATTGTTGTACGAAATTCAAAAATAAATATAATTGGTTTCTATGCACACATTTTCAAAATATTTTAAGCTATTTATTAAATAGTAGGTAGGTAAATAGGTACTAATTATATATTTATATTACGTAGGTACCTTTTCACACCATTTTGCAGTACCATGCAGTATTGACTAATAACTTTTTAAATTAAACTAGCTGTGTAGGTATCTCGACTTCACTCGAGACAAAATCAACAAGTATAAAATATGTGATGCTAAAACTGTGTATATTTGTTTTGCTACCTACCAACCTCAGTTCATGCGCAAATCTGCTTCAGAGAAAATAGTCGGATTGGATATGACACTTAGTTTATTTTTGAACATGTTTCATACTATGATCTAAACTATTTCTGATGTCTCTGAGATTTTTCTCAAAATCGGTCGATCAGTTTTTGAATATAATATGAGTTAAAGACATAAAAACTACCCGGGTTGAAACATTAATCCATCAATCGTTTTCCGTTTTTCGTTATATAATGCAATTACCAGTGAAAACCCGATCAATATCGGTTCATCCTATTTGAAACCTTACCTGTATAAACAGACAAATTGACAGATAGACACCTAAAATATGTATCTGTGCGTGTTGTATGCAATATAATGTTATAAAATAGTAAAATATTTAATTATATGTTATTATTGTATATCAGTCTTAATAATTAGTTTATTCAGTTTGCGAAGTTTTTGAACACCCTGTTTAAAATAATAATAATATATCAACAATCTTATACCAAAAGATGTTCAACTCAAAGTGAAATTTTTAAACTTTGAATTTTAGAGAACAAGGGCTCTTGAAAAACGAATATTTTTGGTTATCATTGGTTACAGAAAACAAAATGGTTTAGTATAATTGGATATCATTTTAGACCTATATTCTATACTTGGTCAAAGCCAGTTGAATGTGAAAATATGTGTGGGTACTTTACATTTAACTGAATTTAAGGCAGATTTAATTCACTGCAGGCATTATTTAATTAATAATTTGTCACAGAAAACGTCATGAAGGATCAGCTATAATTTACAAATATTATATCTACTATATAGAATCAAAGGCCTAAAACGGATGGCCCTTATGCAAATCCACAGTTTTTAATTGATTTTTATAAAATGTATAGATTCAACAAGATTCGTATAGTGACCATAGGCTACTTTTTATTACTTTCCAAATTTCAATTTTCAACACTTACGTTATGTTGAATAAAGTTGACTCTCGAAAAACTTTTTATTTAAGGTATATTACTGATTTTGGTTACAGAAAATAAAATAGAAACTACGATTGGATATAATTTTAGACCTGTATTATTATTTACTATTATATAATATTTGGTATTATTATAACAACCAAATAATTGTGTTAAAAATGTATGCAGTTTACATTTAACGGACTTTGAAAGGGGTAAATCCTCGGGCATTTAACGTGTCACGGGAAACGCCATTCAGGATCAGCTAATATTATATAATATACATACAATGTTTTTAGCAAGAATTTATTCAACCAACCAAATCACTAATAGTACCTAATATAAGTAAATCATTAAACCTCCTTTGAAAAAGATGCTGTGCAGTCTGCGCTCAGAATCGGTTTTTGTATGGGTATGGGTATGGGTGAAGCATGTGTCCCTCAAAAATCCTAAAAAAAGGTTTGTACTATGTATAATATTATGTACCTATACTGGGTGATTCATTTATTATAAAACACTCATATATTTCAAAAAGTATAAATAATTTTGAAAATATTTTTTTACATAGTTTCAAGTCGTTTATAAAACAACGTTTTTCTTAAAAAATTATATTTTTAAATATTTTTTATTCGTACATACATTTCACGGGGTAACCCCGTACCACTCCACTCCGCTCATCTAAACTTTGAATATTTATAACTCATAAACTACTCGCCCCAAATTTGATTTTCATGTATCAAAATATTAAGAAAAATATTATGCTTTGGAAAATAAAATTAAAACCCTATGTTGTCATTCAAAAAAGTAAAAAACTTAAAAAATTATAAGGATAAAAAATATTTAAAAATATAATTTTTTAAGAAAAACGTTGTTTTATAAGCGACTAGAAACTATGTAAAAAAATATTTTCAAAAAAATGTATACTTTTTGAAATAATGAGTGTTCTATGATAAAAGAATCACCCAGTATAACATAATATATTGGGTGTTTCAAAAAATATAATTTTTTGCCTTCCCAATCCCCCTCCCCATTACTTTTCTGGATCTTCTCCTGTACTTATGTAATTTTTATAAGTGTCTACCTCATCTAAATAAATCATTTTGAGGGAGGAAAGGCGGGTCATGGACCGAAAAAGATTGTGCACAACTGGTATTATAGTACATACAGTTATTTGCATCATCAATAAGTATTTGATCTATCATAAAAGTCACCATTACTTGGATAAGATCATAATTATCCGATTGCATACCTTACCTAACCATCCAAAAGCTAAATATATATTAGCAGCTTATAAATAAAAATCCAATACGCAAAACAAAATTGTCCACTTATCAATATCTGAATTATTTTTATTTATTTCTGTTAGCAACCAACATTAATAAAAATAATTAACATTCCTTATAAGTATAGTACAATAAACAGTAAGACTTCTGTAAGACGTAAACACTGGTAACATGGACAAGTATACTTTTACCCGATTCAAATACATATTGAATGTGAACCCCGTCAAGTCAGAAATTCCGTTAAGATGGCAAAATAATTGTACGTCTCAAACGATTCCGTTTTAGAGAGATTTTACGTATTAATATTACGTTTTTATTCGTGATACATTACATTTCTATGACCAAAGTTCAACTTAACTTATTAGTTATTGCCTAATGTGAACAGTATTTCAAAATTTAAAAACTATAATATTCGAAAAAAAAGTATTCAATTTAAATTTAATAATACTTTTTTCCATCTATTTTTATTGAAAATGTGGCAACATATATATTGTCAGTATACGCATTTAATTAATGTATCCGAAAAAAGAAATATCGTGATTATTATCATAATAAAATAAGCAAAAGCTATTTTATCAAAAGAAATCAAAATTTCTTTAAAATTAATATAAACTCGAGACAAATGTGATATATCAGGAAGTTGGAAACAGTGATTATTATTATATTTGTCAACACATGCACAACATAGAAATTTAAACGTGTTTTAATTTAAACATAATCCTATATTGATCTGGTGAAGTTATATTAATTTTGAAAAAGACATAAATTTTTTATAGAAACTATTTAAGATAGACTTTCCCACATTTTAGATTCCAATGAATGCATTGATTTAACAATGATGTGTGTGTTTTTTGTGTATACACGAAAAGTAGTAGAAAACATGATTTATTTTTCAACTTTGAGTGTGCTTTCTGGTAGAAAATTATATCTACTTGGTACTTTAAAGAAATTAAAAATTACCAGAACTTTTCTAAATGATTGAGAATAACAAAAAAAAAAAAAAATTAATGAAAAACTGGATACGCAAAACCAGTTTTTGTCAAAATGGATATTAATATTTTATTGTAACTCAAAAACAAATAACCGTACACGCTTTAAATTTTAATTCAGTAAATACAGTTTTCAAAAATATTTGATTTGTTGAACTAAACATTAACATTTGAAATTATCAAGTTTTTTTAGTTTTTATTCTAAAAATGTAAAAAAAATGTTTTTCCAAAAAACCATGGAAATTGAATAAGTATAAGGTTCTTTGTAAGTTTTTATTATAACAATATAAAGCCATATATCAATAATAATATCTCTCTACCAAAGCATAATATTGATTGTTGATCATTTTGATCAATTGATGGTTTTGGTAGAATTCTTATTCCACTCATATGGATGGTAAAATTATCTTCAGTATTTTGTAATTCCAATACCTATAGCATGGTTTGGTAATTTCTAGGTATACGAGCTAATGAAAATACCGTATTATCAGTACCGTTGATACCGGTACTATATACCAGTACCTATCAACATTTGAAGTACCACAAGCTAGGAAAACCATCAGATTGTTTACTTAGGTACTATAGTTTGGTGCAATAACGAGTTATTTCCAAAATCAAAATTGTAAATACTTACTTAACTTGTTATTGCAACTTTTAAAAATGTTATAACTTATGTATAACCATAATTGCAGTATAGTTTTTTATAATCTATTATCATTGTTATAGTAGGTACCTATACTAAAAAAAAATGGCTTTAGTTGATATATCTCATTCATAAAAAAAAAAATTTTCACTTTCTCCTTTTTGTCCATTTTCTAATTTGCTAGGCAGTTTTTTTATGTCTACTATGTCTAAAATAAAAAAATTGACCGCACTGTTTATTAAATGGGTGCCTTCAAATGGTACGTTTGAATGAAAGTACGTTTAAATTCTTATGATGGGTGTACACTTTACGTGGCCCGCATAAGTAGCAAGTACAATGTAAAAGCACTATAGCGACCTGTCTATCTTATCTCCAACAACCACTACAGGATACAAACAGCGTGACCTGGTCGACTCTCCCACCAAGCCGATAACGACAAGGCGGGACGGGGGGGTGAGAGGGGGGGTGGGGCGTGTCGCTTAAGACGTACAACGGTCGGCGGAAAAGGCTGGTCGAACATTTGAGATCGATCATCGGACCGATAGCCGATAGCACATCATCCGACGTTAAACTCATCGCTCGAGAGACACGTCATGTATTATTATTTGGTTGTAATATTATAATACATAATGTGTGACATTTATAAAGTGTTTGTGTTGTGTTTTTTCATCACATAACCAGACACTTCGACCGGACCACGACCAACCTTGATTCAATCATCGGGTCCTACTTAACATACTCTATAAATCACTTAAAAATGTAAATACCATAAAAATTGACGTTTAAAGTTTAAACACAGACAATATTCTCATTTGACGACAGATCATTTTCAAACATTAAGGATAGCCTACCAAAATCGGTTCCGAGCCTAGTTCCGTTTAATTCAAATTTGATATGTTGAAGTTCGAAAGATAGAGAAAACACTTATTGGGGTGAAGTCACTTAAAAGCAAAGGGATACATAAAGTTAGTATTTACTACTTATCGGTCTAATCACCTGGGCATTTTTTTTTTTTTTTTTTATCCACGATTGTTAACAGCACTATTTGAGCGTAGATACCTTTTCCCGTAATACGATTGAGATAATTTGTACAGTTTTTTTTCATGTTCTACTGCTAGATCGTATTTCCACCACATCACCACGGTGTCTTTAGGTACTAATGCACTATACACATAACCATTAGTAAATCCAATCCGACCGTCGTTTTCATTATTGCTACAAAAAAATTAAAACGTTGTTCACAATCGTATTTTATCCGTTTCTCTTAACCATATAATATATAACATGAATGGCGTTGCTCGGCTGTATTATAGTATATTATATTGTGTACTCGACACCTTTTCAATTGGTCACCGTTTGAATTGAATGATTAATCATTACACACGAACAACGATTCTAAGAGAATGACCGAGAATATCTCCATTTCTAATGATATTTTATTATATATTTTTATTTCATATTGCTATATTTATATATAATTTATTTTAATTATTTGTACGGTATGTTGGACCAAAATAAACCAAAAACTGATCACACATATTATAAAATAATTATTATAATATAATTGTATAAATCTACTATTACTATAGCTAGCTGTAATAAAATTGTGTCAGTACCAACGTACCATGGAACGTGTTGAATAAGTATATCGTATAAGAAAATTAAAATGAATAAAATATTTTGAAAATTTCTTTGTGTATATTATATTAAATAATAGTATATGCAGTGACAAAAAGTATCGAGTCCCCTACAAATAATAATGAACTAAAACCGTTATTTTTCGTGTATAATTCAAACTATATGAATACAAATTATGCTTATGCAAAAATCAAACAGGATATTCATTTTTTTATTTTTTAAACACACATTACACATATTATCAGTGAAACCAATAAGAACATTCATCGCTCTGATCGGTATCGAATATGTTGTGTAATAATTTATAAGAATAACGGTTTTTGGCATAGGTAGTTGGTAATCACTTTTTTTTATTATCATTTTGAGTGGCTTGAAAATAATGATATAGGTATCTGTATTCGTTGACATGATAATATTATGTGGCTGTTCGTATGGAAGTGCATCAAATAATAAACCATATTCTTTCGTTCGTACGGGTGGTATAGTTCCACACTTTCACGACTTTAATTTTATTTTACACACAATTAATATTTGAGTACTTATCACACGATATTTTTAATAGGTACTCACCAAAATTAATATGCCTAAATTGTTACCCTTAAAATAATTCTTTCTACAGTCTCCCTAATATTAAAACTCGTCACTATCTTGTATGCAATTTCAGGCATATTATATAGCCTCGGATTCACCCTGGGGGTACTAATTTCCAACGAAACTGTATGACCCCTAGAGTATAATATATAATCAATAAATCCTATACGGTGGGTACAAATATATACTAGAAAAATCATTAACCCAGTACAAATATTCTGGGAATACGATGTTCTCCTCTGGGGTTAATATTATATTCCTATGTGATTATAGCTTCGGTAATATATTCCAAGGATATATTATGTTTTATAATTCCAAAATTGTATGTCGAGGGTCCAGTTACATTAATTACAATATTAAAATTTTTTTTCAAATTTGAATACGCTATAAACCCTACGTTTATAACCTACGTGTTAGAAATTAATTTTAATACAATTTATATTAATTAAATTTAATACAATTAATTTTAATTTCAATACAGAAGTTATATCACAAATCGTATAGTGATTATAATATTATATTATATTATGTAAAATATTTTATCAACTGTTTACAGAAACATGTGCTATTATGTCACGTGTCTTTTATTTCATTATATATGTTATATAATTATGTAACTGAACATTTTTATAAATTGCCTATATAATCCAAACATTCAATATTTACAAAAAATTAAATCTTAGTTTATCATTTTTGTTCGAGAGAGAGTTTTACGTACTATACTCACAATACTGCTTTCATATTATATATAGTTTTGGTATATTATATATTATATATTATATTATATGGTATATTATATTATATGGTATATTATATTATATATAATGTTCCAAACATTTAATAAATAAATAAGCAATTACATAGTGCAATAATTATTTTTCATTTTTAACATATTTGTCATGAATTCTCACTATTTTAGTCTTTCATGAGGTAAGTACCCAAAGGTATGCAATATATTAATATAATATTATACAATTTGAATTAAAATAGTTAATTATTCTAATATTTTTTGTATTGTGCCAAAAGTGGACAACACAATAATACACCTTGTGATAAGAGTAAATATACACCATTCATAAATAATATATATATATATATATATATTTAATAATAATGTTATTTAGTTTTAAAATTATATTTTATAAATGTTGTTAATTATAAATATTTATAACTATCGTTTACCTCTATTATAGATTTATAACATTCAATAAATTATATTGACAAATAATTAATGAATATGAGACTATATTATTTGGTATCTCTAAAAATGTTTCAATGTCATATGTTTATGTACAATAGATAGTTTAAATTATTTTAATTTATAGCCATAACTCATTGCATACTTAAAAGTTTAAACCATGTTTATTATTCTATATTCTATGTACATATAAATATATATGCATTATAATATGTTCTATTAATTATTAATTATAATTAATTAGTAAGTACCTACCATACACGATTGTATTATTGACTTTTATAAAGTGGAGTATCATATTCCTAGAATATTTTCACCTATGTTATGATTATATTTTGTATATTTATACACCTCGAATATTTTGACCGGGGCCGGGGTGTGACTTTTCTAGGATATTTGTAACCCCCATTGGTGGTATAATATATGTCATAGAAAAGTTGTAGGCACCCCCACGGGGGTTCATTATTCCTTGGTATGAATTTTCCTGCCACGCTGGTACTTTACCATACGTCCATATCGCGATATAACTTGGATACTATAATAGTATGGTAATAAATCTGAAAATAATTAATTTCGTTATCGAGTTTACTATTTAGATCGATCATAATTCATCTCAAATTTTAAAATGCAAATATGTATCTATGCACTTTTAAACAGTAATCATACGGAATTTAAAAAAGAAATGAGATGATTAATCTCGAGTAAACTTCGTCTCAAAATTAAATTTGTTTTTACTAATAAGTAATAATAATGAAAATATAATATAAAATATCCACACTAACAAACCGACATCGTTTTTCGTATCCAAAGGTATTATTGAATTCAAATTTAATACCATCCATTATACAGTGACCCACTTGTAACCTAATGTACAGCAGAGTGACAACCACTTACTATTCTTGGTAAACGGACACTTTGTACTATCTATTGTTTGAGTTGCATACCGTGGATACTTTGTACGGTGAAAATAAATTGATAAAAATCAATCGCGGACACTTTGTATGATATAAATAAATCGGGAAATATAGTCGGGAGATAAGATAAAATTGAATTGCTCAAAACTTTAGATCGCGAATCGTGATCGCAATCAGTATGAGACATGAGTTTGGTGACACAATACACTCCACACACAACCAATTCTTCAAATTTGGAACGTCAGAAATCAAACGATTAATTATTCACATAGGACAAATAATTTTAGCGAAGGATGGAATAGTTCATTCTATAAATTAATTGGATCGGCTAATCCAAGTTTCTGGAGTGTTTTGGGATCTTTGCAGTTGGACGAATGTGCTAGTCATTTAAACAAAAATATAAGAAAAAAAATCAAAATACACAAAAAACAATCCACGAAGTCTGTACACAGCACGAAAATAAAATAATTACAAATACACTATTACTTCAAATAATTTGCCATACTTTTAGTTTTTAAATTTATATATTATAATTTATGACTTATAATTGACAGTGGATTTTCTTAAAAATTCGCGAAGCCTGTAGATACCACAAATTTATTATCATAACTATTATTATTATTATTATTTATGTCTGTTAACTACATGTGTTTTGTAATAACAAATTATGTGATAATGTGATACTGTACACACTTATATATACCTCAAATATGTACAAACTGTCCGCCATATTGACGGTTGTTACTACCTAAAGTAGTACAAACTGTCCGCGGTTTTTATTTTTTCTAGGTGATCGTACAAAGTGTCCTACAACCACTATTCTTGTGTGGTGTAGCCGTGTAGGTACTGGTGTAGTGACTAGTAGTTTGTGTCCGTCAATAATGCTTCAAATCTTGAGAATGATTTCTGGTAGAAAATCTGATCTAGTTAGTAATTAAGGTGATGAAAAGTAAAAACTCCTAGTAATTATCAAAATAATTGGAATAAACATTAAAAAAGGTAGAAAAATCGGGATTTATGTATATAGTATACGCAAAAATGATTTTTACCAAATTCAATTTTGTTTTTTTTATATTACAGTAATTCAAAAATGAATTACTGTTGAAGTTTAAATTTTTCACCGAATACATTTGTTTTATCTTTTTCTTAATCATTTAAAAAATATTTTGGATTTTTTTGTGCTATTTGTATAGGTACATTTTAAGTTTTAATACATTTTGACATTTTGGTTTTTTATCTATTTATGCATATAAACAATTTTGTTTGTAAAAAAACAAGCAAAAAAGCTTTGATCATAATATAATAAAATTTGTTTGTATAAGTAATTTATAATTCAAATTTTGATGGCAGTGGATATATATAAGTAGTTATATCAAGTGCAATCATCAAACGATCGTAAGATTTTTTTTAATGATACAATAGCTATTTACTATGTCCACAAGGCGCAAAGTACGAAAACGTTTTTTTTTTTTAACGGATGCTGTTCCATATAGTCTTAAAGTTGGAATAATTCCAACAACATTTTATCCGAAAATGTTACATTTAACATTTGTAGAACATGGAGTTCACCGTATAGCTGAAACAGTTAGAGTATATAATTTCCCTTAGTCGATTAATTATTCGCAACTGTAAAAAAGTATTTCTAAAAGCACCTGGTATAGTATTAAAATGTAAGAAATTATATCCTACTTTATGACTTCTATACCTGCTAATCATACTCGGTTGGTTACTTGGTAAAAGCAGTCGACTACTATTCGAACAGTTACGAAAAAAATAAATAAGTGATTTAAAATCTTGATTCAGATAGGTACTGCAATCGCTATTACAAAAGCTACTAATATTATGCAAAACAATTACCTGAATTTAGGATATATTTCGGTAAATTGTTGTTTCTTGGTTAAATTAGGAAAAAAAAAGAAACATCAAATCTAACAGTAATTGAAAATCTTGCGATAGTGGAAAATTCCGCAAACAAATTAAATAAAGTTCAAGGAGAATCCGGAGTTATAATAAAAAATAAATTAAAATAAATACTCTCTAAAAACGTTGCTTTACAAAAAATTAAAACTATTAGAGATATAATATTCTTCTGAATAAAAATAAAAATACGTCAATAGATATTGAATTAACACCACCTGCTATATTAAGCATGAAATATGTCCTATTATCCTGGGTCGACGTTGGACGCTCCTTCAACTGCTATAAGTCAATTTTGAGACCTAATATTTACCTATATAAATATTAACTTATATTTGAAAATCTCCATATTATGTACGTTGTATCTTGTATCTAACTGTTCCAAAAAGCCAACAATAAAGATGATTTTATGAATAATTATTAATTAATAATATTACAATATCAAAAAAAAATTATATAATAAATCTATGATATAGGTAGCTATGTTTACAAAAAAATAAATCTAATATTTAAAATATTATATTAATGTACGAAAGACCCTACACTAAATTCTTATTATGTCGTACGTCGATATCTCGAATTGTACATTACGTCAAACACAATGAAATCCCCTTGAAATAATTATGGTTATATTAAATTTCGATATCTTGATTTTTTTTAAATTATGTGTCATTACTAATTAGTATAATAGGGTCCTACTACTAATAATCTATTTTATGCATTATTATCAAATCAGTTCAGAATTCAGATAACAAAAATAAATTCAAACACTGATAACGTCATGAAAAATAGGACAACTATAAATAATTACTCAAATGATTCATTTTAGAATCTGAACGGAGCGATGAACGTATTGGTTACAATAATGTAGGTATGTTTCTTTAAGGCTTGTTTTTTGTAGCAAATGTTTCACTCAAAATCTAAGACTAACGGTGCTGCCTTTATAAATTACACAAGAATATAAAATATACGAGTATATAAATAATTTACTGATATTTTATTAGATAATAGTATATAATATATAAGTATTATTTAGATTATATATAACAATAACACTAGGTAGGTAGGTACATTTTATTTTTTATGCTGTACATTTATTTCATCGGTATTATACTATAGATCTAATTTTTATTTATGTCAAATTGCAATATAGGTACTTTGAACATTTCTTAGTAATTATTTATGTTCTATATCCAAAACGCGTATTTAGCTAAATTTAACGCTACTAATTATTTTTGATCGTCAATTCCCAATAGTTTTAAACATTTTCAAAATTTCAAAATATTGTTATGTAGGTTCATAAGTATATTTTTTAAACAATAGAATATTTCGTGGAGAAAAAAAGGAAAGCTTCGATATTGTAGTACGCGATCTACCTTCCAGTTTAGGTTACAGTGCAACTACCAGACATTCTCAGTTAGAGTGTGCGACCTACAATGCAAAACCATACCAAATATTTTTATATTATTAATAACACAAATAATTGTTTGATAAATTTAAAATAAGTTATTAATATTTTTCTTAGAAATAATAATTTAATTAGGTAAGTATTAAGTTTTACAGCATCGAAACAAAATAGTTGTGTTTTGGAGCTGTATATATTATAGCTATACTGGAAACTGTTAATAATTGCAAAAAAAAAAACGAGATTTCAGTAGGTACGAATAAAAAATTATATAACTTAAAAGGACGTTACATAATAATGTTTTCAATACACGTTCAAAAATTACAGATTTCAAGTGTCAACTACCTAAATAAAAACAGTGACTAAATAAAAATCCATTAACATATAATACAATGTTTACTTAAATATATATAAACTAAATTGATTTAATTATCTATTTGAAATACATACATATAACAATAAAAATATCAACATTACAATATTAAGATAAACGCCCAACTAAACTTTTAAATAAAAATAAAACTCAATTTATATTTAAATTTACGAATAAAATGTTTTTTCAACCCATTCTTCCAATGTAAATGAGGCAACATTTTTATTTTCAGAGTCGCGTTCTTTAAATATATCTAAAAATAAAAATGAAACGATTATTAAATTAATATTTAAAAAAAAAACTATAGTTATTTTAACTAAGTTTAAAATCTAAATGTATTTTAAAGGGAATGTAAGCAGTGATTAAAATCCATTGATTTGTCTTTTCCAAATTTTTCATTGTAATACAAAACAAAAAATGTTTATTTGGCTGTTCCTTAATGTCTATTTTTAGATTCTGAGTGGAGCGATGAATGTATTTTACTATGATGTGTTTTTTTTGTGTATGTTATCACAGTTTTTGTTGCAGTTAAACTATTTCGATTTAGCCTATTGAGGACTATAATCATTACCCAAAATGTATGTATTTAGACCTGATAACCTATCAACGTTTTTAGCACATTGGTTCGATAGATTTTAATTTTGAAGAACGATTTTAATTCATTAACAAGTTTGTTATGACAATTATTATCAAAATAAAGTTAGTCATATAAATGTCCCTACATATTTCCCCTTAAATCACGACCAATCGTCGTTCCCTTAATTTCACAATATACACAACTCGGGGTCTATAATGCTTATATTATGATTCTTTGCAAATAAAATTGTAACCAACCTATCGTGGTTTTAAGTCTTATAGCACACATAATGAAATCATCGAACACTATGTATCCTTTTTTATTTGCATACCGATGACACATAGTGTTTATGGTACGTGTTCTAATATTGTAACCAACCGAACTTAATGCTGGTCTTAGTTCGAATCCTTTGATATAACCTTTGTTCTTTTTATCGTACGTTTTAAAAACAACCTTAAACAAAACAATAAATTATATATCTTTGAAAACTTAATGAACGGCCTTAAAAATGTATAGTTTTAAAATACTCACCTGCCACTGTCTAATGTCTATCCATAGTCTTTGGAATTCTTTAAAACCAAGTTTACCTGATCTATCCCAATCCATCATAGCAATCAAGCAACGACATACATCGTTTGAAAATTTTGTGTGAACAGTATCTATAAATATTATATTTTCTTATTAACAAGGTGTTTAATCTAATAAAATAATCAATATCTACATTCACGAAAATTATATACCTATACTCTATTCAAAATGAGATCATTACTCGGCGGCCTAGTTGTGCGCATGGGTGTGGCAGCACCCAACGCATCGCCGTAGTGGGGACGGCGTCTGACCATAATATGTCTGATCACCGCCCGACGAAAATTGATCGCCGCCGAGTAATGATCTCATTTTGAATAGAGTATAATTATTAGTTTAGTTAAAAGATGTGAAAGAAGTACATGTTGAAAAATGAATCGTTTAGTAAGTTGAAGTATTTATTTTAATAATACCTATAATATAATGAGTAAATTCAATAGTATTTATGCAATTATTTATGATTTAATTAAATAAGTCTTTAATTTTCTTATAAGTATATTCAAATATAGATTCATATAATATTAAGTAAAAAATTGTTAAAAACTCGTTTCTATTTTGATAATTCTACGTAACTTCTTCTTCTTGAAGATCCAATAGATTTCGGATATTGGAAATCATATTGAATATTGTTTCTCATTCTAACGATGTAGGAAATAATTAATTTGTCATTTCACCAAACCAGTCGAGGAGATTTACAACCACGATGTTCTTCGTATTCCGAGACTTTTCTTACCTTCTATTTTTCCTTAAAGTATAAGTTGCAACAAACTATATAATATATGATTTTGTGACCATTTTGTGACCCATATATTCTAATTTCCGTG
Source organism: Acyrthosiphon pisum (assembly GCF_005508785.2). Classification (NCBI taxonomy): domain Eukaryota; kingdom Metazoa; phylum Arthropoda; class Insecta; order Hemiptera; family Aphididae; genus Acyrthosiphon; species Acyrthosiphon pisum. Next base: position 10,141,546 of record NC_042493.1, on the reverse strand, counting down.
TTTTTATAGTCATCAGTAGTTGATTTTTCTTTTACATTCTTTGAAGTACGTTCACATTAAAAATACGATTTGTCAATGAAATATTTAAGATTCAACGATACAATCACATGTCCAATACCTCAATTCTCTTACTTACAGTTCAGTTAATGTTCATGTTTCAGGTCCATGTAAATATAGGATATATGTAACTACTTAGTAGTCGGGTCTTAGTGCTATTTAAAAAATCATGACCTTTAAATATCTTAAACATTTTCACAAATGCTAGTTCAACTTGTAATATATAATATTTAGACTTAAATAAAAACACGGGATAACTAATAAACGATGGACCGTACTGAATGTGAAGTGATCCAATATACATATACACGCATTAGGCATATATTTACGCTCCTTCGTACACCAAACACGACACATGCAAAACATAAATAATAGTCAACCCCTCTCCGACCAGCCGTTTAACAAAAACAAAACAATCAATTATCAACGGCGCCAGACGACACCACATTTTAACTCATATACTTCAAGACCCCGTCGACAAATTTCCGATATAGACGTTGGGATATAATAACACAATAAATTACCAGCGGCACCTTTGTCATACCACTGAAGACAAAATCTAAACACATCAATACATAAACGCAGATATCGATACATATAACCAGAAGAAAGGATCACACCAAAGTCACATTGTATAAGGACCCAACGGGATCGACTCGCCAAACAGTTTTTCCACAAGACCACCCGATGCACAATGCACAAACTCTATGTTGTCATTCAAAAAATTTAAAAATTTAAAAAATATAAGAATAAAAATCATTTAAAAATATGATTTTCTAATAAAAACGTTGTTTTTTAACAACGTAAAACTATGTAAAAAATTATTTTAAAAACATAAATACTTTTTTAGATAATGAGTGTTTCATGAATAAGTAAAATAATGAATAATAAAAATAAGGAAGAAGGCTTATATACGTTGTATACTTATCCGGGTACACATAAACACAAACAATTGTTAGCATATAAAAGAGACACAATGTTAAGTTCGTTAGGTCCGGGAATAGTAAAGCCGCCCACCAATAAGGAACTCCGGATGACCATACTGTATTAGTAAGTATTATGTATTTAATAAGTATTGTGTATTTAATGAGTATTGGCAAAAACATATCAACTAGAACTTAATATATTTTGATCTATCTATCCTGAAGCTCTCGAGTTATGGTTAAAATATAATTCATAGGGCTCTGAAAACCCTTCATTTAATTATCTAAGGATGTCAGGTTCTCCCCCCCTCTCACCACCCGTTACAGAACATTATAACCACCCCCATAAAAAAAACTATAATTTATAGTTAGGTAATAAATATTAAAATATGACACAGCTAAAAAATTACCTTTCATAGCAAAACCCAAAATATTTTTAAGATCCATCCAATCGACCTCTTTGTCACTCCCAGCTACTTTAAGGAAGTATTTTTTTAATTTTTCATTTGAATCGTCACTTTTTTTGCTGTATAGTGCCAATTTTTTTATCTAAAAAAAAATGTATTAATTTTTATAAAATAGCTAAATTATTGTTTATATTACATTTATTTCTTACCTTATCATCAATTTCAACCATTCCTACTTCATTGTCGAACTCCCTAAAACAATGTAATTTAATATAATACCAAATTGTTATTATTATTTAAAATTAATTTTCTTATATTACTTACGCCAAATTATTTTTTTTTTCTGAATATACTCTGAGTAAAAACGCACCTTCTTCATTCTGGTTAGACGTGTAAGGTACAATACAATATTTACCAGGAGGTATCCTAAATCTCTTACAGACTTCTCTTGGTTTGAACTCAGAACAATGGACTTTATCTAAAGGATCGTTATTTTCAAAAAAATTTGTGTCTAATGGTTTCGGCACAATCTTTGAAGTGTTGAGCTAAACGATAAAATAGCGTAAGCATCATAACAAATAATAGTGTACAACTTGTTCTGTTATTAAAATATTGAAAAAATTGTAACACCTAGGTAGGTACTATTGTCCTATACTTACATTATAAACATAAAATCCAAATGACAATGATTGAGCTTTCTGTTTCTGTTGGCCACGCGTGTCCTTGAGCATTAATGCAATAATTACGGTACACATATTGTTATTGTCATTTTCATCGGGATCTACTATGTTATATAGTACTGAGGATTACTGAAAACGTTTCTAAATCACCATTATCAACATCATAATATAAACTTATATATTATTATAATTCATTTCATATTATAAAGTTAACGATTTTATATTATTAAAAATAATTATACCTTTAAATTTATCACATCCACCAGCTGTTGCGCCTCGGACCCATTCACCTTCAAATATACTCAGATCCCATTTTGCCCCTCCGCTGACCCTATATTGTTCATTGTCTAGATAGCCAGGATTTAAATGACAAATTTCCAATATAGAGAAATATTTGACAAAATCATCGAATAGCATCCAAAACTCTCCATCGTCCTCTATTATAAGACCTATTGATTGTTTTAAATGTTGAGGTATAGATTTCCACTCATCTGATCTATTAAATATGTATTAATTCATTCATTAAAATGACATATTTATATGCAACATAAAGTAAGACGTTTATCCGTTACATTATAATAAAAAGCTTACTTGTCACTCCAACGCCCGTTCCATTCGCTTTTACCCCAAGGATTTCGAAGTCTAATAAGAGGTATTATACTATTACTCGATGGTAAAGGTATATAAGTTATCCTGGTAATACTATATGCATGGCTTTTAAATAACCCTTTTTTGTCTGTATCAGGCTATAACATTAATACATTTTATATAGTTTAAAAGTTCTAAGCTGAAGGGAAATAAAAAAGAAACAATATCAGTATAAAATTGAATATCTAACCGATTTCGAATTGAGTATTGCACCACACATGAGCGATTGTCGTTGAAATGAATTTAGCATAATTGTGAACAAATTAGGATGCTCGTTATTTAGTTCATATATTTCTGACACACCTCCAGTGAAATCTCCCATAGCCTCCATTGTGAAACCTCCTTCCAAAGCTTCGTATGAACCGTTTATTCTAATAATGTAACATTTTTTTTTTTTATTTATGTTATTTTATACTTAGTACAGGGACGAATATATCATTGACTTATTAATATAATATCCTCTCCGAGTCCCCCATACCGTACTATAGGTTCCCAAATACCCGTGTAATATAATGGAACTTGACTATACCTACGGCGCATAATATATTTTTCTAAAAATTGTGTCATCATTATTGTTGAACTATTCTCTCTCTCTCTCTATCTATCTTTCTTGCTATTAATTGGATAACAAACGGTACCAAATTTGTATACTATTTTTTTCTAACAATTTTGTCCCCTGGATCTCTCTCTGTTATCAGGCAATTTCTTTATAGGCCTATGAAATGTATTGATTCTACCATGATGTATGTTTATTATATTTTGTTTGTGTTACACATTTTATATCTAATAGGTAATAAAAATCGATCTTCAATTTAAAGTGTGCGGCTTATGGTATAAAATTAGTTCTTGTTCGGAGATCAAAAGTAAATATACTGAATACTTTTCAAAATAATCATCAATACATTTTTTTCTAAAAGGTGGGCAATTGAGTATTACGCCGCTGTACAATATAAGTGTCTAGAGGATCCGCTGTAAAGGTTAAATTTTAATTCAATGTTATAACTTCATCGTAGACGAAAAATGATACTGAGCAAAGACGGTCCCTATCAACCTATAATATAAGTTATTAATAAGTCAGTTTTATGATATAACTTTTGTTAAAATTATTTATTTTACTATTAGACATTAATAATACAGTAGGTTGAATTAATTTTAACCAAAACATTTGAAAAATGTCATTGTGTGTACACAATATAATAATATACTATAAATGTTTGAAGTTTAAGTACCTACCCAAACATAATATTTTTAAATTTAAATTGTTATTATTTGTTTAAATATTCAATATCATCCAAATTTGAACTTAAAATATAGATTTAAAAACAGTGTATATATAACTTTTAGAATTTTAAAGAAATTAAAACGTAATTAAATATTAACTACTTATAAATAAACCTTGCTTTAAATTTGAAAATTTATAAAATTAAATTATATACTAAATGTTCAAAAATGAAGATTCTATGAATAGGTACTTATATCTACAACATAATTTGCAAATTTATAGATACCTAATTATATTTATGAATTTTGTCAAAAATTGAAATTAAATCCTTAAAAAAAAAATCGTGCTTGCGTAACTATAATTTTTTTAAACCACTACTATAATAACTTATGGAGAATTTTTTATTAAAAATCAAGCAATAAAAACAAGTGCATTTACATTTATAAAAATACCCTAAAAAAATTGAAAATTGCACGTGTTTATAAATAGCTCAAAACTAGTAAAAATATATTGAAAAATGGTTTAAACAAAATTATTTATACAAAACGATAAAATACACATTTAGAAAAAATTTCAATTATCTAGCATTATTCGTTTTTGAACTACAAAAAAGTAAGAAATTCGTTCCAAGAGAATTCGGTAATTACGGTGAATTTCCAATATCAAAATATTTTGAACTTCCACAGCTTATAAAAAATATGCCTTTCCAGTAAACTTTTTTTTTGTTAATGATAGGAAAGCTAATAAGCAATCTTTAATTACATTTTAATTAATTAATTAAAGAATCACTAACTCTTACATTAGCATTTACTAAACATCATGATGGAGTTTTAAACAAATTAGAAACCTCACTCTGGACGTGTTCTAAATTCCCGGTTTCTAAAAGTATTTTAAGACAACGCAATAAACTAAAATTTCATACTATAGAATTTAAAAATAATTAGGTACCACCTATTTGATAACCTTAAGATTTTGTTAAATACCTATTTTTAATATTGGCTAGTGTAATAGTATGTATTTTCTTTGAATAGAACCGCGGTTATAAAATCCTAATACAAATAACAATCGTAACTATGAACTGGTAACTAACTGACATACGGACTCAACGGGGATAATATATGGTTTTCTAAACTTATGTAAAAAAAACTATTTTGGATTTTTTAAGCATTATACAATCATTCAAAGTTCAAATTATTAAACTATTAAAAATTATATACATTTGCAAACTATTTTGTATTACAAAATTTATACAATTTAATAAAAGATTGCTCCCCATATGTTTGTTTACTGGAAATTTAAAAAAAAATGTTTAGTACATTGTCACAATAGTTTTTTTTGAATTCTGTCATTGTGTGTACACAATATTATAGTATACTTTAAATGTTTGAAGTTCAAGTACCTACCCAAACATAATATTTTTAAGTTACAACAAAACAATTTAAATTGTTATTCTTCGTTTAAATATTTAATATCATCCAAATTTGAACTTAAAATATAGATTTAAACGCAGTGTATATATAACTTTTAGATTTTTTAAAGAAATTAAAATGTAATTAAATATTAACTACTTATAATAAATCTTGCTTTAAATTTGGAAATTTATAAAATTAAATTATATACTAAATGTATAAAATTGAAGATTCTATGAATAGGTTGGTACTTATCTACATCATAATTTGCAAATCTTCAAGACACCCAGGTTATTATATTGATGAATTTTGTCAAAAATTAAAATCAAATCCTTATAAAAAAAACCGTGTCTGCGTAAATATA
>NC_042493.1:10135598-10135736 GCF_005508785.2 Acyrthosiphon pisum | reverse complement strand
TGATAATATGATATCGATACCAACTCACAAACATGAAACATGTGATATTCTCATAATTATATGGCTATATTTGACAAATTGTTGACGGGTTTATAATATTTTTATATTGATTGAAATATATATTGGTATTAAATATTA
>NC_042493.1:10132561-10133847 GCF_005508785.2 Acyrthosiphon pisum | reverse complement strand
CGCGATATTCGCGAAAAAAATCGAACCTCCCGACGCACGTATTTATGCCCGTATATAGCGATACCTACTCGTCGGCGGGACGTCCGCTTTCCGCGACTCCGCTCCGCCACGGGACTCCCCCCGGAGAAAGCGCGGCCGCGCGCCGCCTATAAATTTAGCGGGGAACGCGAATAAGTGGTCGACGGGGAGGGCGGACGCGTCGAAAAGGGCTAAAACTCAAATCTTTGACAAAAAGGACGAAAAACGCGCGCGACGGCGGCGCTCGGTTTGCACGCGCTCTCGGCCGCGGCGGGCCCGACGGGAAAAAAGTGCGGCAGCGCGCGGCCTATAAATATAGCGGGGAAGGCGAATAAGGTCCGAACGGGGCCCCCCGAGGCCCCCCGGTGGGGTAAAACTCGATTTTCTTCGAAATTTCTTCGGAATTTGAAAAAAGTCGCAAAAAGTGATAAGAGAGAGTGATAACGCGGACCGACGGCCGGGAGGCGGCCCGCCGGCGAGACGGAATTTTCTCATTGGTTCTCCCTTATGATAGTTCGGAATTACGACACGGGCTGCGCCCTCGGGTTCACGTTTTATAGTATAAGACTAGTAAAGATTTAAGCATACGAAGTCGGAGATTTAATTGGAGTCTTTTAACACGTGTATGTTGGTCCCATGTTAGTCTACGGTCAAGGGTTAAGCCAAGATACTTAACTGTAGGAGTGGACGGAATTTGCGTACCAAAGAGAGTGACTGGCGGGCAGTGTCCTAGCTTAAGGGTAAAAGTAGTATGATTAGATTTGGTTTGATTTACCTTAATCCTCCAATTATTGTACCAGGTTTCCATAAGGGAAAGATGATTTTGTAGATTAAGCGATGCTACAATGGGGTTTTCATTTATAGATATGATGAGTTTATCATCTGCATAGTCTGCCACAATGGTGTTGACGGAGGTTGGTTGATCAGAAGCATATAAGTTGTATAGTAATGGAGAAAGGATACCCCCTTGTGGAACACCAGCTCTGATGTTTGCTATGTTTGAGTATGCAGATGTCGTGTTGGCAGCCCTGGTTAAGCGGTAAGTTTTGAACTCGGAAGAGTGTCTAGTCGTAAGTCGGGCGATTCAAGTCGATCGTACGACACAGCCAGCCAGGTAGGCAATCCGAGGATCGCAGACGACGCCCCGGGCGTGTATGTCCGGTTCTGGAATGTGTGTGTTGAAATCGGAAATTCTGATTCTGAGTTTGAGTGTCTAGCTATCAGTCATCTCGGGAGAAAGTCGATTCCCGAACGGACAATCCTGCCTG
>NC_042493.1:10083658-10132511 GCF_005508785.2 Acyrthosiphon pisum | reverse complement strand
TAAATTATATATCTTTGAAAACTTAATGAACGGCCTTAAAAATGTATAGTTTTAAAATACTCACCTGCCACTGTCTAATGTCTATCCATAGTCTTTGGAATTCTTTAAAACCAAGTTTACCTGATCTATCCCAATCCATCATAGCAATCAAGCAACGACATACATCGTTTGAAAATTTTGTGTGACCAGTATCTATAAATATTATATTTTCTTATTAACAAGGTGTTTAATCTAATAAAATAATCAATATCTACATTCACGAAAATTATATACCTATACTCTATTCAAAATGAGATCATTACTCGGCGGCCTAGTTGTGCGCATGGGTGTGGCAGCACCCAACGCATCGCCGTAGTGGGGACGGCGTCTGACCATAATATGTCTGATCACCGCCCGACGAAAATTGATCGCCGCCGAGTAATGATCTCATTTTGAATAGAGTATAATTATTAGTTTAGTTAAAAGATGTGAAAGAAGTACATGTTGAAAAATGAATCGTTTAGTAAGTTGAAGTATTTATTTTAATAATATAATATAATGAGTAAATTCAATAGTATTTATGCAATTATTTATGATTTAGTTAAATAAGTCTTTAATTTTCTTATAAGTATACCTATTCAAATATAGATTCATATAATATTAAGTAAAAAATTGTTAAAAACTCGTTTCTATTTTGATAATTCTACGTAACTACTTCTTCTTGAAGATCCAATAGATTTCGGATATTGGAAATCATATTGAATATTGTTTCTCATTCTAACGATGTAGGAAATAATTAATTTGTCATTTCACCAAACCAGTCGAGGAGATTTACAACCACGATGTTCTTCGTATTCCGAGACTTTTCTTACCTTCTATTTTTCCTTAAAGTATAAGTTGCAACAAACTATATAATATTTGATTTTGTGACCATTTTGTGACCCATATATTCTAATTTCCGTGTTTTTATAGTCATCAGTAGTTGATTTTTCTTTTACATTCTTTGAAGTACGTTCACATTAAAAGTACGATTTGTCAATGAAATATTTAAGATTCAACGATACAATCACATGTCCAATACCTCAATTCTCTTACTTACAGTTCAGTTAATGTTCATGTTTCAGGTCCATGTAAATATAGGATATATGTAACTACTTAGTAGTCGGGTCTTAGTGCTATTTAAAAAATCATGACCTTTAAATATCTTAAACATTTTCACAAATGCTAGTTCAACTTGTAATATATAATATTTAGACTTAAATAAAAACACGGGATAACTAATAAACGATGGACCGTACTGAATGTGAAGTGATCCAATATACATATACACGCATTAGGCATATATTTACGCTCTTTCGTACACCAAACACGACACATGCAAAACATAAATAATAGTCAACCCCTCTCCGACCAGCCATTTAATAAAAACAAAACAATCAATTATCAACGGCGCCAGACGACACCACATTTTAACTCATATACTTCAAGACCCCGTCGACAAATTTCCGATATAGACGTTGGGATATAATAACACAATAAATTACCAGCGGCACCTTTGTCATACCACTGAAGACAAAATCTAAACACATCAATACATAAACGCAGATATCGATACATATAACCAGAAGAAAGGATCACACCAAAGTCACATTGTATAAGGACCCAACGGGATCGACTCGCCAAACAGTTTTTCCACAAGACCACCCGATGCACAATGCACAAACTCTATGTTGTCATTCAAAAAATTTAAAAATTTAAAAAATATAAGAATAAAAATCATTTAAAAATATGATTTTCTAATAAAAACGTTGTTTTTTAACAACGTAAAACTATGTAAAAAATTATTTTAAAAACATAAATACTTTTTTAGATAATGAGTGTTTCATGAATAAGTAAAATAATGAATAATAAAAATAAGGAAGAAGGCTTATATACGTTGTATACTTATCCGGGTACACATAAACACAAACAATTGTTAGCATATAAAAGAGACACAATGTTAAGTTCGTTAGGTCCGGGAATAGTAAAGCCGCCCACCAATAAGGAACTCCGGATGACCATACTGTATTAGTAAGTATTATGTATTTAATAAGTATTGTGTATTTAATGAGTATTGGCAAAAACATATCAACTAGAACTTAATATATTTTGATCTATCTATCCTGAAGCTCTCGAGTTATGGTTAAAATATAATTCATAGGGCTCTGAAAACCCTTCATTTAATTATCTAAGGATGTCAGGTTCTCCCCCCCTCTCACCACCCGTTACAGAACATTATAACCACCCCCATAAAAAAAACTATAATTTATAGTTAGGTAATAAATATTAAAATATGACACAGCTAAAAAATTACCTTTCATACAAAAATCCAAAATATTTTTAAGATCCATCCAATCGACCTCTTTGTCACTTCCAGCTACTTTAAGGAAGTATTTTTTTAATTTTTCATTTGAATCGTCACTTTTTTTGCTGTATAGTGCCAATTTTTTTATCTAAAAAAAATGTATTAATTTTTATAAAATAGCTAAATTATTGTTTATATTACATTTATTTCTTACCTTATCATCAATTTCAACCATTCCTACTTCATTGTCGAACTCCCTAAAACAATGTAATTTAATATAATACCAAATTGTTATTATTATTTAAAATTAATTTTCTTATATTACTTACGCCAAATTATTTTTTTTTTCTGAAAATACTCTGAGTAAAAACGCACCTTCTTCATTCTGGTTAGACGTGTAAGGTACAATACAATATTTACCAGGAGGTATCCTAAATCTCTTACAGACTTCTCTTGGTTTGAACTCAGAACAATGGACTTTATCTAAAGGATCGTTATTTTCAAAAAAATTTGTGTCTAATGGTTTCGGCACAATCTTTGAAGTGTTGAGCTAAACGATAAAATAGCGTAAGCATCATAACAAATAATAGTGTACAACTTGTTCTGTTATTAAAATATTGAAAAAATTGTAACACCTAGGTAGGTACTATTGTCCTATACTTACATTATAAACATAAAATCCAAATGACAATGATTGAGCTTTCTGTTTCTGTTGGCCACGCGTGTCCTTGAGCATTAATGCAATAATTACGGTACACATATTGTTATTGTCATTTTCATCGGGATCTACTATTGTTATATAGTACTGAGGATTACTTGAAAACGTTTCTAAATCACCATTATCAACATCATAATATAAACTTATATATTATTATAATTCATTTCATATTATAAAGTTAACGATTTTATATTATTAAAAATAATTATACCTTTAAATTTATCACATCCACCAGCTGTTGCGCCTCGGACCCATTCACCTTCAAATATACTCAGATCCCATTTTGCCCCTCCGCTGACCCTATATTGTTCATTGTCTAGATAGCCAGGATTTAAATGACAAATTTCCAATATAGAGAAATATTTGACAAAATCATCGAATAGCATCCAAAACTCTCCATCGTCCTCTATTATAAGACCTATTGATTGTTTTAAATGTTGAGGTATAGATTTCCACTCATCTGATCTATTAAATATGTATTAATTCATTCATTAAAATGACATATTTATATGCAACATAAAGTAAGACGTTTATCCGTTACATTATAATAAAAAGCTTACTTGTCACTCCAACGCCCGTTCCATTCGCTTTTACCCCAAGGATTTCGAAGTCTAATAAGAGGTATTATACTATTACTCGATGGTAAAGGTATATAAGTTATCCTGGTAATACTATATGCATGGCTTTTAAATAACCCTCTTTTGTCTGTATCAGGCTATAACATTAATACATTTTATATAGTTTAAAAGTTCTAAGCTGAAGGGAAATAAAAAAGAAACAATATCAGTATAAAATTGAATATCTAACCGATTTCGAATTGAGTATTGCACCACACATGAGCGATTGTCGTTGAAATGAATTTAACATAATTGTGAACAAATTAGGATGCTCGTTATTTAGTTCATATATTTCTGACACACCTCCAGTGAAATCTCCCATAGCCTCCATTGTGAAACCTCCTTCCAAAGCTTCGTATGAACCGTTTATTCTAATCATGTAACATTTTTTTTTTTTATTTATGTTATTTTATACTTAGTACAGGGACGAATATATCATTGAATTATTAATATAATATCCTCTCCGAGTCCCCCATACCGTACTATAGGTTCCCAAATACCCGTGTAATATAATGGAACTTGACTATACCTACGGCGCATAATATATTTTTCTAAAAATTGTGTCATCATTATTGTTGAACTATTCTCTCTCTCTCTCTCTATCTATCTTTCTTGCTATTAATTGGATAACAAACGATTTTATATCTAATAGATAATAAAAATCGATCTTTAATTTAAAGTGTGCGGCTTATGGTATAAAATTAGTTCTTGTTCGGAGATCAAAAGTAAATATACTGAATACTTTTCAAAATAATCATGAATCATGATACATTTAATAAAAAAAAGGTGGGCAAGTGGGTACTACACCGCTGTAAATATAGGTGTCTAGAGGATCCGCTGTAAAGATTGTATTACATTTTAATTCAATGTTATAACTTCATACGAAAAATGATACTGAGCAAAGATGGTCTCTATCAATCTATAAAATTAGTTATTACCAAGTCAGTTTTATGATATGACTTTTGTTAAAATTATTTATTTTACTATTAGACATTAATAATGCAGTAGGTTGAATTTTAACCAAAACATTTGAAAAATGTCATTGTGTGTACACAATATTATAGTATACTTTAAATGTTTGAAGTTCAAGTACCTACCCAAACATAATATTTTTAAGTTACAACAAAACAATTTAAATTGTTATTCTTCGTTTAAATATTTAATATCATCCAAATTTGAACTTAAAATATAGATTTAAACGCAGTGTATATATAACTTTTAGATTTTTTAAAGAAATTAAAATGTAATTAAATATTAACTACTTATAATAAATCTTGCTTTAAATTTGGAAATTTATAAAATTAAATTATATACTAAATGTATAAAATTGAAGATTCTATGAATAGGTAGGTACTTATCTACATCATAATTTGCAAATCTTCAAGACACCCAGGTTATTATATTGATGAATTTTGTCAAAAATTAAAATCAAATCCTTATAAAAAAAACCGTGTCTGCGTAAATATACAGGAAATCAAAAATTAAAGTTTAGTATCATGTTTCAATATTTCTATGGTTTTTTGTAATTTTGTTATTATTAACAAAATATTTATCGTAAAAGCTTTAAGCATTCCGCTATTACATTAATCTTAAATCATCATTTTCAATACTCAATAAAATTTTCAAAATGTCTGTACTAGTTTTAAGATATTTTAAGGCAATTCAATTTTTTTAAATGTATATAAAATAATGTTAGGGATGATCAAAATGTTTGAAAATCGAATACAATATCTATCTAGGTATGTCTTTTTATACCAATTCATACATATTAACATACCTATAGGCACAATTTTTTTTTTACTTCTTTATAATCTTTTTTTAACTCTTGAAATTCTACGATTCTCTACGATTTTACAAATGTTATTTTGTTGTGATTCGAAAATATTATTCTAGGAGATTTGAAACTTTTTCAGATATTACAATGTCTTACTTTACACATTACACAATAACATTTTCTAAAGTAGTTAAATTATATGCTATTGCCGATATTTTCTATTTATACCAGTATACCATGAAATGACAATGATTATTAATTGTTTTTATTTTACACTTTAAATTGACCTAGTTTAAAGTTTTGGCATATAATTGTAAGAATATTATACTTAATGATATTAATATGAATAGGTGATTTATAGGTGCTTTAAATAAATTCTGCTAGCTGTTTACTTTGCATAAGCTTTCTCCAACAGAGCACTCCAGAATTCATTTTTGGATGATGATTGAACAGATAATAATTTTCCCCTATGAGTCGGTAAACGATCGTCGACAACCACGTCAACCCATTTGCCATACTGCCAAAATCTAAAACCACTGATATTTTTAAAAACCATTTACACATATTATGTTATTACGGTTCAATATATATTTACTTAAAGTGGAATATACCAGCGTATTTATTGTCAAATCCTTGATCATGTGGCACTACTTTAGAAAATACTTTTTTGTTCAAAGTCATATTTGCTATGGCAGCTAATAACCAACAGTCACCTTCCAGAATAAAGAAAGAAAAATTTTAATATTAGTTATACATATAATATTTATAAACTTTTAATACTTTAATAGTATAGTAATTAAGAGTATATGGATTAAAATGTTTCGTATCAAAACCAATACTCACAAACAGTTTAAAAATTAACTATTCCTTTATTATTTACCTATATATTTTCCTTGCCTTACATCAAATCTTGAAGCCCCTTCAACGAAAAATTTGGGATCATCTGTAATTTCCTAAGAATTCAATTCCTAATATTATTATTATTATTATTATTATTATTCAAAGAATAATTTGCCTCATTGAGGATGTTTGTGTGGGGCCCTATAATATAGTTTGATTAAGTATATATTACAATTTTCATAGATTTAAAAAGTAAATGCTCACGTTTGGTCTTCGCCACTCAAACCCATCTTTTGGGACATCATAAAATAAAGTTAAATCGTATGTATCGAATTCTGGATCTGTGAATGGTTTTTTTTGTATTAAACATTGGTCTCGGAGCTCATGAAAGTTTTGAACAAATCCAGCAGGTCTTTGTCGAAGGCCCGGACCCCATTCGCCAATATTTAACATTTTACTGCGGAATTAAATGTATTTGATGACCAAATGCACAATAAGTATCATTTGATGTGCCTAAACTAGATTTTTTTACTAATAATATACACGAGCGTTTACCGCTGTATCTAATACTTATATACAATCTGACTGAGTACCTACCTATCTATCTAAAATACAAAATAAATCATAATTGCATTTTTAATTATTATTATATAATTTGGTTTGAATTTAAAGGTCACAATATTTCTTAAGAATTATAATAATAATATGATATGAACTATACACTTATATAATATATGCCTAAGATAATAAAATTGTCAATTCGTTGGAAATATTAAATTTAATTTAATATCATTAAAATTGCAATATGAAATTATAAATCAATACAAATAATTGGATTCTTAGAATTGCTACTATAATTAACCTAGTTAAACTATGCTAGTTTAAACTTGAAGTTTTAATAATATAAAATTACAATATTAGAAGTATTCATGTATCCATAAATCTTGAAATTATATTACAGCACGTATTACAGTTTTAGAGTTTCAAATGTCGTATACTAGACTCAATTATTTGATAAACTATCTACTTAGATATACCTAGTTAAAACCAATAATCAATAAGTAGGTATAATATTATTTAGATTGTTACTTACGTAATTCCGTCAAAAACAGTAACCATTACCCATAGTATCGGTTTTTAATTTTTCTGGTCTTTCTGTTAAGTGCAATTACCAGTATATTTCTAAGTAGAGTAAATTAGTTTAATTATATTATAATTATACAAGAGGTGATGTAAATTAACAAAATAAATACTAAACCTAAATATTATGGATCAGTAAAGATATCAAATATAAATTATTTCGTCCACTAATAACTAGCAAACTCGACAACCACGATGTACAGAGTAGCTGATAAGAATAATAATATAATATATTATCACATATCACAAAAATCTAAATAATTGTGTGTCAAAGTAGGTAAGTAAAATTAAATTGTCAATTACCTGGTATTTTCGTCCTTCCATGACTGTACCTACGTCAGTACTTAAGTGTGACAATGTTTCTCAAAATCTCACTATTAAGTCCATAATCATGGGAAGATATTAATGAAGAAAGAATATTTATATTTTACTAACCACTACGGAAAAACTTTGGTATTGCTAGATCGATTGCATTATAATAATATGTTAAGCTAAATTATTCGGCGTTGGCCGAAGAGGAGATTAGTACCTATAAACATTTGAAATATTTGATTTGAAATAGCTGTGCCCTACGTGCCCCTCTCAATATTACTCATCATTTTCATTTATTAAAAAGTGTTAAGGCCGTATTTGAGTATTTTGAGTTTTGTAGGTACCTATGTAAAAATGTGTATTTGACATTTGTTGGTATATTATTTTTTAAGCAAAATATATTATAGATCAAAGCATGAAATTAAAAAATGTGAATTGTTCGTGTCTTGGAAAGTTTGAATATATTTTAAAAAAAAAAATTGGTTTAACCGTCGCCTTAATGGCTTAATATCATAGTCAAACATATATCAAGAATACTTGACACATTATCGGTACATATTATTTTTGTTTTATTATGTTACAGAACATTTGGTGTATGACAATTGCCTGTCAATAAGGCACACGTGAGACAGTGCCGTATATATTATGAGATGCGAAAATGAATAAAAAAAAAAGCACGAACCGTTTTCCTCCACCTGCACAGCAAAGCGAGGTAACATGTCACCGCAAACGTCAGTGAGCTCTATTATGTGTGTCTTCAAATTAAAACAAAGTTAGGCAAAAGTGTATCACGCTGAAATGGCAACCATTTATATAAAAAAAATTAGATTTCAACCGTGAAATCTCTATATCCTTGTTTGAGCACCTCTTTAAAATGCGTATTTCGGAATTCCTTTCTTATTGCACTTGCACATCTAGATCATTAGAGGAACCCTATTCCAAATTACAAGTTCGTAGGTACGTTATGTAATTTTCGAGGTTTGGTGAACAGTGGTAAGTGAGTAAGTGGTATTATAGTATAATATAGATATAATAGGTACAGAAAATGTAATAATAATTTTAATGTGAATAATGTGAATTAATTTCCATCTTAATCGTCACTCAATTATTTTAAAAACTGCAATGTTACATAATATGTGTGTGTATTCAGACGATACGTGATATTTACATGAGTACACGACAATAGACGTCTGTTATTCTATGTATTAAAAAATGCACAATAGATTTCAATAGCTTTGGGAAAAACAAAAAAAAATTAAGGAAAAACGGAGATTTTTACGTAAAGCCAGTTTTTGATGTAAATTTAAGAAAATAGCCATATACACATGATATTTTTACTGAATATTTAAATAAAAATTTTTTACACACCACACGTTTTTAAAAATACCTATATTTACTCTTTTTGAGCTAAACAATTTGTCCTCTCTGTCAAAAAAACACATCTTCGCTCAGAATCGTTTATCGTGTACAATGGTTTTATATCAATAAATTCAAATTTAACACCATCCAGTGACCCACTTGTAACCTACTGTACAGCAAAATGACGACCGTATATCATTTGCGCATCGTCTGTTTACCTTTGCCAAAATATCGTACATAGTTTGAGCATTAGTGGCCGATTATCGTTTGCGCATTATTTATTTACCTGCACCAAATTATCATACATCATATGCATACCAACACTCTGAACAATTAGAATGATATAAAAAATATTTTTTTATTGAAATTTCAATGATTGTCATATTATCACATGTAATAAATAGATACAAACAATTAAAAATAAATTGCATTCATTCAATTTAATTGTTTTCATAATTATAAAAATGTAGGTACATGTAATACAGTGTGATTTTTTTGTAATTGAACACTCATTAATTCATGAAATTCAAATGTTTTTAAAAATATTATTTTACATAGTTTTAAGTCGTTTACAAAACAAAGTTTTTCTTAAAAAAATTATATTTTTAATATTTCTTATCCTTATGGCTTAAGTTTTTATTTTTTTGAAATCTTACTTAGAATTTTAATTTCATTTTCCAAAGCAGAATATTTGTTTATGTATATTGAAACATAAAAATCTAGGGCAAGTAGCTTATGAGTAGCCCGGAATTATATGCATTTACATAATTGTACTAAGTGTATGCACGTCTAGGGGGTTCTATAATGTCCACGGTACATCTCACACTGAATTTAAACACCAAATTTTGTATAGCATATTTTGAATATTTTGAGGATTATTGCATATTGGTTCATAAATGCATATAACATGCATATTTAATGGGTTTTTAAGAAATTGCTTATTTTAATTTAAGGTAATTATATTTTAGTAATTTTAAAAGAGAAAAAAATCGTTGACAGGGTCTTCTACAAGAATATTGTTAAAAAATTGTCATTTTTGCAACACTTCATGAGATCGTAGCACGTTTAGATAATATATTATATTAACAAAAATAAATCACATACACCTGCATTTCGGCATACTATGATGTTACTTCGGGGAATAAGAAACTAACACAATTTTACAATTTTTTTTTTATAACTTATAATAATAATGGATGATTTTATTATTTTGATTTTGATTCTTTTTTAAGTTTTCTGAGTTTTAGACTTTGTATTTCAAACAATCTAAAATATGAAAAAATTAGGATTATAAAATTGCATTTTGGTTTATCAAGTATTAAATGTTTAACTATTTAAATATTCTTTTGTTTCTGAAAGAATATGTAGTAGGTACCTATACCTACTTTCTTTGGTGCAAAATGTGTTTTTTTAAAAAATCTCATTTTATAATGTATAACGTATGGCATATAATTGCATATTTAGCCTCTTTTCCCTTGCATATTTGCATCATATTTTACACTTTTTAAATGCATATAAATCCGGGCTCTACTTATGAGTTATAGATATTTGAAGTTTTGATGAGAAGTGTATGGTACGGGATTACCCCGCGAAAAAAAAACCAACAAATTAGCTTTAATTTAAGTACCTATAAGTACTACATATATTGTTTTTAAAATACAAATAAAATTTTTGAAATATAATATATTAATTACCTATATTGAAAAATACAATATGTTCATTGGTTTTTAAATTACAGATTTCAAGTGTCAACTACCTAAACAAATACAGTGAATAAATAAATAATTCATTCAGAAATCAGATTATTTTACTTATAGATATAATATCAAAATAATTTGTTTATATCGATATTTGAAACAGATATCAATGAAAATTGAATCAGATAAAAATGATTAACATTGTATATTAATATAATATTATTCTTGATAAACATTATTGTTATGAATAGCGCAAAACACATTTAAGCTATAACTATGATATCGGTAAATATTAGGTATTCAAAAAAAATATATATATATTATATATAATGTTCGTAGAACTAAAACTCAATTTAAATTTACGAGTAAAATGTTTTTTCTACCCATTCTTCCAGTGTAAACGAAACAACATTTTTATTTCCAGGATCGTGTTCTTTGAAGATATCTAAAAGTAAAAATGTACCAATCAAATTAATAATAAAATGAGCCAAAATTATATTAACATAAGTTTAAATTCTAAATTTAGAATATAAGTGTTGTATTCCTTTATTTGTCGAATACAAGAATGACATAATATTATGGACTCAACATGTTTTTATTACAAAATATCGATTTATCTAGGTAGTCAACAAATAAGAATTCTAAAAACAGATAATTTTTTGTCAATTTGTGATTTTTCTATACTTGAAATCAACTTTTCCACCTTTTTAATTTTAACACATCTCCAAAAAATGAATATCAATGCCTAAACATTGAAATAAAAAAAATATAGTAGGTATATAACATTAATCGCATTATGTAATTAATATAAACATTAAAATGTGTGTCATCATAATACAATTTAATTTTAACTTAAAATTTGAATAAAAATTGGTCAGAGAATAATAATAATATGAGAAAAGCTTATGTTTATTTTATATGTTAAAAGTTAGTACCTACCAGTGAAATTTACATACGAAAAAAGATACAATCGGTAGAATTTACAATCACCTGAAACAACGTACTGCGTAATGTCTAGGTCTAATTTATGTAATCATTTTATTAAACGCAACTAAAGGTGATTTTTTTGCCAGCACCACTTAAAACTGTTTTCAGAAAGCAATGATTCAATATCATCTGGCGTATGACTACTATAAAATTTTTCATAAAATATAAAATTTAACACTTAATAAATGCATCATATTTAGTGTAATCGCTAAGTTATCTGCTTTAATAAATAATTATAATCATTACACAAAATGGTTTTATTTAGACCTGATGAATTATCCAAATTTTAGGACATCAATATTAATTATAATGATGACAGATTTTAACTCATTAACAAGTTTAATTTAAATTATTATAATATATACTATGTTTAAATCCAAATTATTTTTTTAAGAATAATGTACATAAAATATAAAAAAATTTGAATTTTGAATTTTAAATGTTAATTTTTGTACTACAAATATAAATAATTTTTGGAACATAACTCAGCGGCGTTGCCCAGGGGGGGTGTTTAAACCCTCCCCCCCTCCATTGACATTTTCCCTCCTAATAAATAAATTTTTATAGGGTTCGGGACTCCTTACAAGTTATAAATTTGTCTTATGAAATGGCGAAATTGAATACAAAGTTTGAATTTGCATATTTGTGTATTTTTTAATTTAAATATACATACAATTGACGATAAAAATTATATTTGGATAACATTGAAAAATATCTTAAAAAATATTATGTTTGGTTAAGTACAATTTTGAGATTTGGGGAGGCCGAAGCCTTTTATAATACCATACTATTATAAAATTGAATAAGCTTAAAAAAATTAAGTTAATGTTTGGGAGGGGCGGAGGGCTGTTAAAGTTGTTGGTGGAGCTTGGCTACAGTTGGCCCTATGTTCGCATATGTAAGATTTCATAAGTCTCTTTGTGACAAAACTGTGTTTAAATTATAATTGACATCTAGATTGTAGATTGTACGAAGAAATGAACATCAGTAGATATAGGTAGGTACGTGTTCGTTTATCAAGGTGTTCACATATTATCACGTTATTCGTTATTACTTATTTATTAACCAAGTACCTATTGTATGCCAGTATTTTTAAAAATAAAGTTGTTATTTGTTTATTTATCAGGTTTATATACCTACTTATTTTTTAGTTTTTTATTACCAAAATTGCAATATGTTTTATGATTTTTCAAAAATAATATAAACATGTTGCTACATAGTACATTTATTTAAGCATATTTTGAGAATTTCGACTGCATATTCGATAATTTTTAGTGCAACAATTTAAGTCCTGAACCCTAAATTTATTTATGTATTTAATTTATTTATATACGAAAACCGTAAAAACTTAGTTTTAATCTATACTTAAAACACCCCCCATTTGATAATCCTGGCTATGCCACTCACATAATCAATAGGTAACCTTATATAAGATGCTTAAATATATTGACCATACTTTTCATTGATATCTACGCGAAAGAATACCTATAAAAATAAACAAATCACCAATATATAGTCAGTCATACCAATTTGCTTGCATTTTTACCCTTAAAATACGTCCGACTGTCGTTACCTCAAAAACACCACTTGAAGTCCTTGCTATGACTGTTTGAAAATAAAATGTTCACTAACCTATCGTGGTTTTAAGACGTATGGCACACATGATGAAATCATCGAACATTATGTATCCTTTTTTGTTTGCATACCGATGACACATAGTGTTTATGGTTCGTGTTTTAATATGGTAACCAACCGAAGATAATGCTGGTCTTAGTTCAAACCCTTTGATATAACCCTTGTTCTTCTTATCGTAATTTTTAAAAACTACCTAAAACAAAACAATTCATTATATAATATTGAAAACTTAATGAATAGCAATACAACTATATAGTTCTATATCATTACTAGTGATAGGTTGTCGACAACGTATGCATTTTTTTCTTTTAATCCTCTAAATGGTATCTTAGCTAAAAATTAATTTCATGCTCCATTGATTCAAAACAATCAACCTACTACTTTTATTTAGCATTTTTTTTGCATTTTTTTGCATTTTTAAAAATTTTTATAGCTATAAATGCACTTTTATGTTTAAATCATCATATTAATATAATTATAAGTCACTTTTGTTTCTGAACAATACATGGCATTTTTCTCAAATTTTAGATTTTAAAGAAAATTTTTCAAAATTATCATTTCAGTATTCTCATTGGTGGGTTTGACAAACAATGAAAACAGAAATTATTGATTTATAATTTACTTTTAAATTATTTTAAACTATTTTTATTTCATACTTTTTTTTTACTGTAAATTAAACTTAAAATTTAAATGTTTACTAAATTTTGTTTTCGAAAAATGTTTAAGTCATTTTTTATATTTTTTTAGGTTATTTACTTAACCTTTTAGGGTTTAAAGCATTTTTTTTTTTGTCATTATTGGTATTTCTTTAGATATATATATAATATATATCCTTTCTCTAATCATTACTCACCTGCCACTGTCTAATGTCCATCAACAGTCTCTCGAATTCTTTAAAACCAAGTTTACCTGATCTATCCCAATCCATCATAGCGATAAAGCAACGACATACATCATTTGAGAATTTTGTGTTTCCAGTATCTATAAATATTATATTTTGTGATTAAAAATCACATAATCAGTACTTTCATTGACGTAGATTATACATAATATTATTAGTTTATTTAAATGATGTAAAAGAAATTCATACCGAATATAGGTGATGAGGTAATTAGGCAAAGTAATCGTTTAGTAAGTTAAAGTATTTATTTTAATTATACAATAAAATAGCTAACATATATTTAATAGTTTTACAGTTCTTTATGATCAAATTAAATGATTCTTTAATTTTATTTAATAAAAAAGTTTTTAGTTGATATAATATACAATTTAAAAGTGTCAAAAATTCGTTTTTTTTGTAATACCTAATTATAATACATTATATTATTTGAGTGACACAGTTTCTTTATGTATTGCGTACATACCTATTGCTTATATAAAGTTCTATCTTACTAAATAGATTCTACTAGGTATAGTTATTAAATATTTTACGATAATTACGGCAGGTATTTTGTTTATAGGTACCTAGTCTATTTTGACGAACACAGGTCACAGACCTTTATTTTATACTCGGTATGATTCGAACAAATTAAACTACTAATACCATAAGAGATATGTAAGCATAATATACAAGGTATAAGATGTAACAGAATGACCTGACAAATAAAATAACTTTTGTTCTAATCAATATTTAAACATTTTAATTTAGTTTTAGTTTTAGTTAATTTATACTTAAATATAAGTCACAAGGATAATTAATTACGACGGACCATACTTGATGTGAGATGATGCAATATACATATACATTAGGTATATACACACATAGGTATTCCATATAGGTATCACATACCAATTTCATAATATATGACTAGGTAACTATAGTATCAATGTCGGGTCTTTTTGTAACACTCTGTATGAAATTCGTATGAAGTTTGCTTGATCACCGATCATCTCGTTTTTACAAATGTTATTTTCATTATAAGCTTGTATTTAAAATACAAAAATTGGCGAATTTTTAATTAGTAATTATACAGAAGTAAAAAACAAATAAATAAATAAAATAAAATGTTCAATCTTAAGTAAAATCTGTAACGAATAGAAATATGTATTAAAAATTTAAAATAATTACTTATCAGTTATCACATACTGGCAGGGTCGCATCTAGGAGGGCACTGGCTACAACTGCCTCGGAGGCTAGAATTTTGGGGGCGCCAACATTTTGTGGTCGGAAATTTGTTTCTTTGTGAATTATTAAATCTTTTAAAATTTAAATTATTTCAATAACAGTATTATATAATATTAATGTATGATGCTATTTGAAATTAAAACAACTAATGTATTTATAGCTAGGAATATAGCTATAAGTGTTCGAGAATTATTAATATAGCTAATGATGGTTCCTTCATACTTTTCGCAAACTTGTTGTGATTCAAATAGTCAATAAACATATGTTATTTATAATAATACGGCGTATTTTTCTAACGCATGCTTATTTCAAAAATACAACTATTAGAGTCCAAACTCGAACCATAGCATTTGTGAAATCTGCGATTACTGATTAATAATTTTTCTTTCATTACTCGGCGCTGTTGGTTATTTATTATATATTTGTTTTATTTTATTTTAATTATGACCGGCTAAAAAAAGTTAAGTGAATATCAAAATCGTGAACTAGCTTTGTTAAAAGACAAAAAACCACTTAATGTAATTAACAAATTCAGACAAATTCAAGACATATTTCAAAAAATATAATATTCATTTGCATAGTTTACCTACCGTAGAATAAGGTAACTTTGATACCCATATATTTTTATTCACCAGAGTACCATGATGATTAATTTTCTTTTTCATAAAATGGGGTTACTTTGATATCACATTAAGAAATATAGGTATCAAAGTTGTAACTTTGATAGCATATTAAAAAGATTAATACGTATCTAAAAAGATAACATAAGAAATTTAAAAATTAAAACGTTAAGACTTTAAAATATTCATCATAACTAGCTGTAACAAATATTTAATTTTGAGAGTTTCATCGTTAATACGTACCTACTACAGAAGTTATCCATAAAATAAAAAGTTAAATTGTCATGAAACAGTAAAAAAATATCAAAGTTACCCCGTTATACTGTATATAATTTTATTTTTTATTTTTTTCATATTAATAATTTATTAATATATATTAATTAATTAATATTAATTTATGAAGTAGGTAGGTACCTAAATATGTAAAAAAAAAAAAAACAAAAAAACTTTTATGTTGAATTGTAAGCAAGGCTCAAATGCTCAACTTAATTGCGGATGGGGAGGAGGAGTGTTCATTAAATTATTAGGCAATATTTTTTTTAAAAAGGCACACATTATTGTAAAACAAATATTCTTTTCTTTGCTAAAAAGTTCATGAGGATCTCTCTCCCAATTTTCCCGGGGTTATGCCACTTACGGGGTGCGCCAAATATTTGTTTGCACTGGGGCGAAAAATGTCTAAATGATCAAGATGACATAAGACCTAGTGGCCAAAGAAGAAGGAAAAAATAGTTAACAAAATATATACCTTTCATACAAAAATCCAAAATATTTTTAAGATCCATCCAATCGACCTCTTTGTCACTCCCAGCTACTTTAAGGAAGTATTTTTTTAATTTTTCATTTGAATCGTCACTTTTTTTGCTGTATAGTGCCAATTTTTTTATCTAAAAAAAAATGTATTAATTTTTATAAAATAGCTAAATTATTGTTTATATTACATTTATTTCTTACCTTATCATCAATTTCAACCATTCCTACTTCATTGTCGAACTCCCTAAACAATGTAATTTAATATAATACCAAATTGTTATTATTATTTAAAATTAATTTTCTTATATTACTTACGCCAAATTATTTTTTTTTTTCTGAAAATACTCTGAGTAAAAACGCACCTTCTTCATTCTGGTTAGACGTGTAAGGTACAATACAATATTTACCAGGAGGTATCCTAAATCTCTTACAGACTTCTCTTGGTTTGAACTCAGAACAATGGACTTTATCTAAAGGATCGTTATTTTCAAAAAAATTTGTGTCTAATGGTTTCGGCACAATCTTTGAAGTGTTGAGCTAAACGATAAAATAGCGTAAGCATCATAACAAATAATAGTGTACAACTTGTTCTGTTATTAAAATATTGAAAAAATTGTAACACCTAGGTAGGTACTATTGTCCTATACTTACATTATAAACATAAAATCCAAATGACAATGATTGAGCTTTCTGTTTCTGTTGGCCACGCGTGTCCTTGAGCATTAATGCAATAATTACGGTACACATATTGTTATTGTCATTTTCATCGGGATCTACTATTGTTATATAGTACTGAGGATTACTTGAAAACGTTTCTAAATCACCATTATCAACATCATAATATAAACTCATATATTATTATAATTCATTTCATATTATAAAGTTAACGATTTTATATTATTAAAAATAATTATACCTTTAAATTTATCACATCCACCAGCTGTTGCGCCTCGGACCCATTCACCTTCAAATATACTCAGATCCCATTTTGCCCCTCCGCTGACCCCATATTGTTCATTGTCTAGATAGCCAGGATTTAAATGACAAATTTCCAATATAGAGAAATATTTGACAAAATCATCGAATAGCATCCAAAACTCTCCATCGTCCTCTATTATAAGACCTATTGATTGTTTTAAATGTTGAGGTATAGATTTCCACTCATCTGATCTATTAAATATGTATTAATTCATTCATTAAAATGACATGTTTATATGCAACATAAGTAAGACGTTTATCCGTTACATTATAATAAAAAGCTTACTTGTCACTCCAACGCCCGTTCCATTCGCTTTTACCCCAAGGATTTCGAAGTCTAATAAGAGGTATTATACTATTACTCGATGGTAAAGGTATATAAGTTATCCTGGTAATACTATATGCATGGCTTTTAAATAACCCTTTTTTGTCTGTATCAGGCTATAACATTAATACATTTTATATAGTTTAAAAGTTCTAAGCTGAAGGGAAATAAAAAAGAAACAATATCAGTATAAAATTGAATATCTAACCGATTTCGAATTGAGTATTCCACCACACATGAGCGATTGTCGTTGAAATGAATTTAGCATAATTGTGAACAAATTAGGATGCTCGTTATTTAGTTCATATATTTCTGACACACCTCCAGTGAAATCTCCCATAGCCTCCATTGTGAAACCTCCTTCCAAAGCTTCGTATGAACCGTTTATTCTAATCATGTAACATTTTTTTTTTTTTATTTATGTTATTTTATACTTAGTACAGGGACGAATATATCATTGACTTATTAATATAATATCCTCTCCGAGTCCCCCATACCGTACTATAGGTTCCCAAATACCCGTGTAATATAATGGAACTTGACTATACCTACGGCGCATAATATATTTTTCTAAAAATTGTGTCATCATTATTGTTGAACTATTCTCTCTCTCTCTCTATCTATCTTTCTTGCTATTAATTGGATAACAAACGGTACCAAATTTGTATACTATTTTTTTCTAACAATTTTGTCCCCTGGATCTCTCTCTGTTATCAGGCAATTTCTTTATAGGCCTATGAAATGTATTGATTCTACCATGATGTATGTTTATTATATTTTGTTTGTGTTACACATCTAATAGGTAATAAAAATCGATCTTTAATTTAAAGTGTGCGGCTTATGGTATAAAATTAGTTCTTGTTCGGAGATCAAAAGTAAATATACTGAATACTTTTCAAAATAATCATCAATACATTTTTTTCTAAAAGGTGGGCAATTGAGTACTACGCCGCTGTACAATATAAGTGTCTAGAGGATCCGCTGTAAAGGTTAAATTTTAATTCAATGTTATAACTTCATCGTAGACGAAAAATGATACTGAGCAAAGACGGTCCCTATCAACCTATAATATAAGTTATTAATAAGTCAGTTTTATGATATAACTTTTGTTAAAATTATTTATTTTACTATTAGACATTAATAATACAGTAGGTTGAATTAATTTTAACCAAAACATTTGAAAAATGTCATTGTGTGTACACAATATAATAATATACTATAAATGTTTGAAGTTTAAGTACCTACCCAAACATAATATTTTTAAATTTAAATTGTTATTATTTGTTTAAATATTCAATATCATCCAAATTTGAACTTAAAATATAGATTTAAAAACAGTGTATATATAACTTTTAGAATTTTAAAGAAATTAAAACGTAATTAAATATTAACTACTTATAATAAACCTTGCTTTAAATTTGAAAATTTATAAAATTAAATTATATACTAAATGTTCAAAAATGAAGATTCTATGAATAGGTACTTATATCTACAACATAATTTGCAAATTTATAGATACCTAATTATATTTATGAATTTTGTCAAAAATTGAAATTAAATCCTTAAAAAAAAAATCGTGCTTGCGTAACTATAATTTTTTTAAACCACTACTATAATAACTTATGGAGAATTTTTTATCAAAAATCAAGCAATAAAAACAAGTGCATTTACATTTATAAAAATACCCTAAAAAAATTGAAAATTGCACGTGTTTATAAATAGCTCAAAACTAGTAAAAATATATTGAAAAATGGTTTAAACAAAATTATTTATACAAAACGATAAAATACACATTTAGAAAAAATTTCAATTATCTAGCATTATTCGTTTTTGAACTACAAAAAAGTAAGAAATTCGTTCCAAGAGAATTCGGTAATTACGGTGAATTTCCAATATCAAAATATTTTGAACTTCCACAGCTTATAAAAAATATGCCTTTCCAGTAAACTTTTTTTTTGTTAATGATAGGAAAGCTAATAAGCAATCTTGAATTACATTTTAATTAATTAATTAAAGAATCACTAACTCTTACATTAGCATTTACTAAACATCATGATGGAGTTTTAAACAAATTAGAAACCTCACTCTGGACGTGTTCTAAATTCCTGGTTTCTAAAAGTATTTTAAGACAACGCAATAAACTAAAATTTCATACTATAGAATTTAAAAATAATTAGGTACCACCTATTTGATAACCTTAAGATTTTGTTAAATACCTATTTTTAATATTGGCTAGTGTAATAGTATGTATTTTCTTTGAATAGAACCGCGGTTATAAAATCCTAATACAAATAACAATCGTAACTATGAACTGGTAACTAACTGACATACGGACTCAACGGGGATAATATATGGTTTTCTAAACTTCTGTAAAAAAAACTATTTTGGATTTTTTAAGCATTATACAATCATTCAAAGTTCAAATTATTAAACTATTAAAAATTATATACATTTGCAAACTATTTTGTATTACAAAATTTATACAATTTAATAAAAGATTGCTCCCCATATGTTTGTTTACTGGAAATTTAAAAAAAAATGTTTAGTACATTGTCACAATAGTTTTTTTTGAATTCTGTTATTATTTACAAAATAATTAGACTCATTTTAAGCTCTTTTTAGGGATTTAAAATGTTCAATTTTTTTTAATATTTTTTTTTTTAGGTTTTTAGGTATTTAGGTATTTATTTTATTTATGTATACTTTTAGGTATTGTCAAAATATTTTAAAATATAATTCAAGATCTAACTGTGTCTCTTTGTATCAACTTAAAAATATTATACATAAGCACAATTTAAGTTTATTTTTATAAGCGTTCGATCTTTAAAATTTTAAATTTTGACAAAATTAAACATTATCATGAAAAATTGTAAATTATTATGAAGTTTAAAATTCATACAAATTTAATTTTCATAACTAAGGTTTAAAAATATAATACAACATAATATTAATAATACATAACATTAATACCGATAAATATTACTTACAAATCTGAAGTCACATCTGACTTAAACAGTTGAATAAAATCAAGGATTAGTAATTTTTCCAATATTTAGATAAACAATCGTAAGTAAAACGGACCAGGCTTTTACAATTAATGTATTTAAACGAAGAAAAACGATTTTGTTTTAATTCAAAAATATTATTCGAGAGAACTTGAACCTTTTACGACTTATTATTACGTATATTATTATATTTTATTTTATTGGTTACTATATTATTATACTAACATTTTAAATATATTTCGATTCGTTTTAAGATATTGACTACTGCAGATAGGGGTACCACAGAGTGACAATGATTATTAATAATTTTTTAATACATTTAAACTTGACCTAATTTTGATCAAAAAATTTAAAAACCTTAAACTTAAAATGCTATTAATTTGATCAATTGGTTTTAGGTGCATTAAATAAATCATTCTACTATTTACTTGGCATAAGCTTTCTCCAGTAGAGCACTCCAGAATTCGTTTTTGGTTGATGATTGAAGAAATAATAACTTGCCTTTATAAGTCGGTAAACGATCGTCGATAACTATGTCAACCCATCTGCCAAACTGCCAAAATCTAAATCCACCGATGTTAGTAGTTACGATTTACACTTACATTACTAGAGTTCAAATTATATTTACTGAAAGTGGAATATTCCAGCGTAATTAATATGGAATCCTTGATCGAAAGGCACCACTTTATAAAAAAGTTTGTCGTCCAAAGTCAAATTTGCTACGGCAGCTAATAACCAACAGTCCCCTTCCAGAATAAATAAAAAAAATGTTAAGAATGATTACATACCGTATAACATTTATAGTTATTAATTATTATTGTATTGTATTTATTATTATAAATATAACTTTCAACAGTATAAAAATATATGGATTTAAAATATTTCTAATTTTTAAAAAATTAACTTTTCATTTTATTTACCTAATTCTCCTTGCCTCACATCAAATCTTGAAGCTCCTTGTACAAAAAATTTGGGATCGTCTGTAATTTCCTAAGAATTAAGTTATTATTTTTATTATTATTAAGTGTTTATTTCGAGGAATAATTGGCCTGAGTATGCTCGTGTGGAAGCCCATAATATAATTTGATTAAGTGTGTGTTACAATTCTAATAAAAATAAACTAAAAATATATGCTTACCTTTGGTCTTCGCCACTCAAGCTTTTTTTTTTTAAATACAGATAAGTCGTATGTGTCAAATTCTGGATCTTCGAATAGTATTTTTTGTTTTAAGCATTGGTTTCGGAGCTCATCAAAGTTTTGATCAAAGCCAGCGGGTCTCTGACGAACACCGGAACCCCGTTCACCAACGTTTAACATTTTTCTGAGGAATTGAATATAAATTTTAATGAACAAATACACAATAAGTATGTTTCAATTGATGTATCTACTTAAACTATATTGTTTCACAAAAATGAAACACAAACGTGTACCACTGTACCTAATACTTATTTACGATTTCACTATCTAAAATACATTAAATATATCATAATTATTGTGTTTCTAATAATAATATAATTTAGTTTCAATTTATAGGTCAATGTTTCTTAGATGAATTTAATATCGATAACGTTATGAATTATGATATATAAACTACACATAGTCATTGTACCTACTTATATAAACCTATAAGATAATATTATTGTCAATTCATTGGAATCGTATTATACCTCAATTATGTATTACATTTTACATTGTTTGTGCACCGAACTTTTAGTATAATTATTTATTATTATCATTAAAATTGCTTCATGAAATAATAAATAAAACATAATAATTTCTCGGGCTTGCTATTATTATGAACCTAGTTAATCTATAGGCTAGTCCAAGTTTGCTAGTTTAAACTTAACATAATAATATTAACATATACCTAATATGTGTAATATTTTTGTATCTATTAATTTTGTAATTAAATAACTAACAATTTTAAAGCTTTAAATATCGTGCACCAACTAGTCAAAATCATGTAATTTTCTATCTACTGAAATATTGTTAATTATTATTGGTATTATATATATACCTTTACATATTTTGTTGATATAAGGTAATGAAAAGCGCAGTTAATTGTTTATTTATTATTATTTTTATTAAATATTATACAATCAAAATATTTATTTTTTTTTACTCGAACTCGAACAGGCGATTCTAATAATTCCGATAATAGGTTAGAATGATTACTCCAATTAAAAAATATATATTATAATTCTTCATAAACCATAATAATATTATACTTAGGTACAACTGTAGAAGGGAACGACCTAACTGCATTATTGAAATACTTAATGTATATTTGATGAAAGAATTTAAGTGAAAATTGTTGTGATATTTTTTATATACATTAATTAATACAATTTAAATTACAAAAATAAAAATCGGAATACGCATAGCCTGCCTTAATATTATAGTTAAATAGATCAAGATAACTTGACACATTATATATTTGATACATTGATATATATAACTTAATTTTACATTTGAAGACAAAATACTTTTTACTAGGTACCTAATTCGTAATAGGTGCACGTATTCTAGCCACTCCAAATTTGAAAATATTGAAATAATATAACTTTCAGCAGGTAGGTACCTATATCTATTATCCTTTATCAAGATACCATTTACTTATTTAATGAAGTTTTGAAAAAAAAACACTTGGTAGATTATTATTTATTAATATTATTATAAATGTCTAATTGGTTTTCTTTTTCAATAAATAGTTATAAAAATTATAATCATTAGGTATGCATGTAAATTTGTAACACACCTAAAAACCAAAACTCCAAAAATCTGAGTGCAAAGTTTATTGTGCTATTGCAACCTTTATGTTTATTTATGTTTATAATTGAATAGTTTGAAGATCTAATACAAGATTCCTCATAAGTTGCTGTAATTTATTAGTCAAATAATTTTTTATATGTTTTTAAGTTCAAATATTTACTAATTTTTAACTATCAGGGTAGAATTTATTTACACCGTGTTAAGCCGTTGAGGTTAAATTAATATATTATATGCAATGATTTCTGGAAAAATTGGTTCACCATTCCGTATTACTATAGTAGAAAATTACTATTCAATTTTCAATTTATTTAAAAACAAAAATATAATTTTAACTATTCTTAATATTTAAATACCTACCAAACAATGATTATCATGGTAACCTAGAATGGAGTCTAACGCACTTTTAATTTATATTTTTTTTAGAGAAATTAATTTTGTTCGACCTAAATGGTCCAATTATTGTTGTCTAACTTTTCGGTTTAAAACAGCGCTTCTTAGTTGTATAAGAAATTAAAATATTTTGGTTATAGGTACTGTAGATACATTATTATACATTAATAATTAGTACACATTAAAATGTGAATATTAATATTATTGACTATTGTGAATAATGTGAATTCATTTTCATCTTAATCATGAACTCATTTCTGTCGTTGTAACAAAAATGTTACATAATGTGTGTACGTTATTCGGACAAAACGTGATAATAATATGACAATAGACGTCCATTATATACACAAGTAAGCTCCATACAAATCAATGAAATTATTTGTATTAAAACTAAAGATTATAATAATATTATCTTGGTGTATCGATTAATACTAAATTAATGTAAATTGATATTCCACATCGACGATTAAATACACAACGTATAATATTTTAATATACGTGTCAGATAAATATATGAATAGGAACTTTTATTTTTTATTTTTACATAATAAGAAAACACATAAACATAACCGTTATAGGTATATATCATATTATATTATATAATGTATATAATAAATTATCATATATATATTACCTATATAATTTATATAATAAATTATTATATACATATTATATAATTATAATAGGTACCTATATAAATGCTTAAAATTATAATAAATAGGTATTTAATTTTTTTAGAAAATCGATTTTCAGTCAAACATATTGATTTTAAACATTCTATCTACTTCTACAAATAATTCTGAACTAATATCTAAGACTATGAATGGTTTTACGATCAAATTTTGAATTAATATCTAAGACTATGAGTGGTTTTACGACCTACCGACTGCCTCTAATAATGTCTTCGATATACACATCTGTTTGACAAGCTCTTGTGCCGGACTCCCATATACATATGATCTTATCAACCAGAGTGGTGATAGCGAATG
The DNA here is from genome assembly GCF_005508785.2 of Acyrthosiphon pisum. Taxonomy (NCBI): domain Eukaryota; kingdom Metazoa; phylum Arthropoda; class Insecta; order Hemiptera; family Aphididae; genus Acyrthosiphon; species Acyrthosiphon pisum. The sequence goes on along the minus strand of NC_042493.1, from coordinate 10,107,151 downwards.
TACCTACTTGGTGGGATCGTAGTGGTCTCACAATAATATATTTAGTATTCTGGGCGACCCGTTTCCTTTTGTTGGACACCCACGAATTCGACTTCTTCGCCGTTGAACGTGCAATTTAGGTTTAATCGTTTTATTAAAATAATACAGTGAGCCCTATGCTCTTCATGCTAGACTTAACATATTTGTGTTGTTAATTGCCTGATTAAATGTGATGCCATAGTGTCACATTTTGTTAAGTGAGTTTTAATAATGTTTTAATATTATATTAGATTCTAAGCGAGCGATAAATGTATTGATTTTACAATGATGTCATTTTATGTACCTAAATCTACTTAATCACTAAGAAGATGGAAGATTAAAACTGGAAAATACCTCACCGAACTACTGTAGCTAAATGCATATATTGATAAAAAAAAAACATCAACAATACTTAATATGTCAAATGTATTGTATATTAGATTCTGAGTGGAACGATGAATGTATTGATTTTAAAATGATGTGTGTTTTTTTTATTTTTTTATTTTTTTTTTTTATTCTTGTGTTTGTCATCATGGTTTGGGGCAGTAAAAATGCTTCGATTTTCTTCAACTGTATCTTGTTTGATGGTAAAGTGAATCTAGTTGGTGCATTCGGGAGGTCAAACTTGAAATTTCCAATAGTTTTCAAAAGCGCCGTGAAAAACAAAAGAAAAATTAAGGAAAAACGGGAATTTTTACGCAAAAGCTGTTTTCGAGAAAATCGATTTTGGTTTTTTGTGTAACTTTAAAACACATAACCGTAAATACATGAAATTTTCACTGGTTGTTTATATTTCCATTTTCTATACATGATAAAATTTTCAAAATATTTTGATTTGTTTTGAACTGTTTAGGGACATTTTCAGTTTCCAATTTTATTAGTTTTTTTTTCTATGAATGTCAATAAAACTTTATTTGCCGAGTAAAAATACATGAAAATGTAATACATGGCCCCTACTGTATTGTTACAATGACATTTGAAAAATATTAAAAATCCATAGTCACAGTTTTTTTTTATTAGCATTTAAAGTTCAAAAAAGGTGGGTAAGTGGATGTCGCTCTGCTGTACAGTAGGCTACAAGTGGGTCACTGTATAATGGATGGTATTAAATTTGAATTCAATGATATAATATCATTGTATAAGAAAAACGATTCTGAGCGGAGACGGTATGTCAGTCTAGGTATAAGACAATATTATATAGTCTATGGTATTTAAAAAAAATTAGGTACCTACCTATAATAAATTCCAAATTAATCATATCATAATATCTAATAGGTACTTATAACGCGTTATACATCAATCCAAATTTGAGCTTAAAATGACTATAAAAATAAATTGTGCTTATGTATTTTTTAGATTTTTTGGTAACAGAATTAACTACTTAGGTGGAATCTTGTTTTACATTTTTAATCCTTAGATATAAAAATTGAACATTTTATAAATTTTTAACTACGAAATAATTATTAAATTTTAAATTTGATAAATTTTGTCAAAATTCGATGTTTAAATGCTTATAAAAAAAAATTGTGCCTAATTATTTTTAATATTTTTCGACTGCTATTGTAACAATATATCAGAAGCCTTGTATTAATTTTTTACACTTTTTAGCCCAATAGATAAAACTTTATTGATATTTATAGAAAAGAAAACTAAAATAATTGAAAACTGACAATGTCCGTAAACAGCTCAAAAAGAGTCAAATTATTTTAAAAATTTTATCGTTTATAGAAAATGCTAATATAAACATTCAATGAAATTTTCAAATTTCTACAGTCATTCGTTTTTTAATTACAGCAAAATAAGAAAATTGTTACGTAAGAAATCGAGTGAATATCAAATGTTGTAAAAATATGAATTTCAAACGCTCATAAATATTTAATTCGAGTTTCTTATTAGTACTATATTATATAGATAGGAACTCTCATTTTTAATTCATCGACTTAATTAACGTATTGCAATAATAGAGAAGTACTTACTTACTATGTTGATACCAAATGTAATTTTTTTTAGTTCTCAAGTATGCGCGTAAGACCGGTTGCGAAACACTCAACAGAAGGATTTCCGCGGTTTGCTCAAGGCATTAATAAAGACAATCAATTTATTCACTAATAATCGACAGGTATAATTATATTTCACAGAAAAAAAAAAACTAAAACGATTAGAGGTTATAATAGTTAGTAGGTAATGACAGAGCTGTGAGACTACACTAACTCCGTGATCGGTTCTGCAGTACGCGCCGGCTCGGGTGACCGGAATTTGCTGAGTCTTCGAATCCCACGGTCGCGTGTAGGCGGCCACAAAGTATTGCTGACACGGTATACATCAGGGGTCGTATTATAATAATATAAAATGATTCTGATGAAAAATTAAAAAAACACCATACAAGACAATAAAAAATTATGAATCTACTATCTAGTTACCAACGACCTCCCAAAATATTCGTCGTTATACCATCATTTGAACAAAAAAATATCACTATATAGTTTTGTTTTTTGTATTTTTGCTATGCTAATAATTTTTTTTCTGATTTTCTCAAAAATGACGTCAGTACAATATTTTTTGTAAGTATGAATGTACGATAATATATTTTAATTGATATGCGACACTATATTAGTTGAATCTAAATAGGTATCTAATATTATATTTTATTTGAACAAGGATTAGGTACTCCCATAACATTTTTTAAGAACCTACCTAGAATTTACATAATATACATGTTTCTTTGATCATCTACTCGTATAATAGGTATACCTATCATATTATAACAATATTGTTGTGAAATAATAATAATGGTGAAATCAGTAGCAGATCTGAAGTTCATTTAAGGAGGGGGCGAATTGGTATCATAGAATTTCAATATATACATATTAGTCAATAGACATCTGTTATATATATAAAAAAAAAATTTAACTGTATAAAAATTCAAGTCTTTTATTCAATATTAAATAAACAAGTATATTAATAATTTATTTGAGCAACAATTGTATGGTTCTTTTTTTACCAACCGCAAATCTGTCAATGATTTTTTCCACATCAATGCTTACATTATATCCCTATGAGTATTGAGTAAAGCTAAGCCAGTTAATCTTTCCTCGCACATGTGTGACCTCATCCACGTTTTTAATCTAATAAACAAAGCAATAAGCAATATACCAAAAGCAGGAAAGCATAATATGGTTATCAGCTAGGCAGGAAAGTCATAGGAAGTAAAATTGGTAAAATACACACTAAACGACTAAACATTTTAAAATATACATTCATTTTAAAAATCTGCTTTAAATTATAAATGAGGCAGTTTAAACAAAAATATTTTATAATAAGCTCAAATATTAAGAGGACGTTACACCCGCATGTGGTATCTCCGTCTTACAAAATATGTATACAACACAGAAAAAACTGTTCTGCGCGGGATAGAATCACTCAGGCTGTAGTAAAAGTTAAAACTCCAAATTGATAGAAAATAATATAGTACAAAACATTATAGGTATGTGAAATATCATTATTTTTTTTGATATGACTTATACGAAAAAAAGTTCTTATTATTTCAAAACCCATTATTTTTTGTTTTTTTTTTCAAACTTCAATAACTTTTTCTGTAGTTCCGATAACAAAAAAATAAAAATGATATTTCACAGGTAAAGTTCTCTTTTTTATGTGGTGACAATTTAAAAATGTGAAATGCAACAATGAAAATAAAGTATTCAGCACTCAATATTAAAATTGAGTTGTTTACAGGTACCACAGTCACAGTGAACAAAATATTTAATTTATTTTATAAAAATGTGATAACAATTTTATACGGCGGTGCAGCACACTGTAGCGCTGCTTGGCGGTAAAATGATTTTATCTGTCATTTCATCTATAATCTAAAACTATAAACCGTTGCCAGTTGTTAACAGCAATTGTGGTTATAACCAAGAAAATATTCTAATATCTATTGTTATAACTAATTTCAATTTTTTTTTAACATAATCTTGTTATTTAAATTCGATAATCTGTATTGATAATCAAAACACAATATAATTGATAAGATATTCAAAAAAAATACCTTTTTTGTATCATTTATTAAGCTTGAAGTTATAGTTATGACTTGTGAATTTTATATTCATTATATCATATGTCGCTATAATTCAAGTAAAGAAATCCCTAGGGGGGTAATCGCCACGTCGCCCCCCCCCCCTTAAATCCGCCCCTGGGTGAAATAATAATAATACATTTTTACATATAATATAGTTTTGTTGGCAATTAGTATTTGAACGTTGTTCTATCAAAATATTACATGACTAGTCGGTCTATAGGAATTATTTGAGATTAATATAGTTACAGTTTGAGGCCATCATTCATAAAAGGAGAACACGATACCTACAAGACACAATTTTCATAAAACCTTACCCTTTAGTAATAACATTAATTATTATCGTACTCAGAACTATGCTATTCATTTGTGTGAGAATTATTCGCTTTAATATAAATAAATAGTAGGTATTTATATTATATTACGACTGCATAAAGAATCAACTAGGTACATTGTGTTGTAAAATATCAATATTGGAAATGTATTGTACCCCTCAACTTGAGACTTGATTTTTCTATATAGTTATTTATTGTGCTGTTATCGGTGTCAGTATAGTGGACATTTAAATAAAACAAATATGATTAAATAAAAAATACATTATAATTTAATATTTATTTTTAAATATGTTTTATTATAATCGTTATGTAAGTAGATACTAAATTAAAAATATATTATTAGATTATCAATACATTTAAAACAATGTCATGAAGTTTTTACGCACTTTCTTTAGATATATAATAAAAATAACATCGTTATAAAAATATAATATAGTATAATTATTTATAAATTATAACTTTATTACATTTCTAAAATCATCATCTCAAAAGTAATCTTGTAACGTTAAGAAAACGTCTCACCCATAGGCCATCATATTTTTCAGTGAATGAACATGTTGACACAAATAATAAGGTAGTATAAGATTATAGGGTTTTAATAGATATAACACTCAGAGTTAAGAAAATTAAAATTAAAAACATAGTTTAAAAAAGTTATAGGTATATCATAATATTAGGTAATAGGTATCTATGCATATTTTAAATATTTGTATGACAAAAAGAAGTTTAAAAATACGAGTACATAAATTGTAATATTATAAAATATACTTAAACGGTATTAATAGCAAGGCTGGGCAAGTTAATGATTTTTTTTTAACTCAGTTAAGTTAAGTTAATATGCATCAATAACAAAAGGTTAAAAGTTAATTTGATTATAGGTTAACTCAGTTAATGCACACTTATTGTTAACTTTTTATTAAGTTAAAAAAGTTAATTTGTTTATACAACGCTAGCGTACTTATTTTTTTCCACCCAAAACTAAATTATAGACTATAGTCTATAGTGTTTTTACTTTATACAGTATTTCAATATGAGTTAGATTCGAATGATATAAATTATTAACTTTAAACAATTCACGGAATATATATTTTTTGACATGAAAACGAAATAGACTGAAATAGTGAATTATAATAAAATTAAAAACAAAATGAATTAACTTAACTTACTTCTTAAAATCAAAAATTAATTCGTTAATTTCACGTTAATTAAAAAAGAAATTTAGTAAATTAATGAAATATCAAAAGTAACTAGTTAAGTTAAAAAGTTAAAATTAAATTAACTTTTTCACTCGTTAATGCCCAGCCTTGATTAATAGTATGAAAATTAATTTTAGTATTTCCAATAATATGGTTTATTGACAGGGGCGGCTCCAGGGGGGGGGGGGCCCTAGGGGCCGCGGCCCCCCAACGCCCGTATTTATAAAAATATATATTGTTAAAATAAATGCATATTAAATTATTATAATATTGTCATATGGACTATATGGGCCATAGAGGTATGACGATGTACCTGCTGGGTAAATGGAATAAAAATAGACGACTTGAATTTGTGTTGTAAAAATGTTGTTTTCTTTTTGTTATAAGATTTTGTGAAATTATAACTTGCCCCCCCCCCCCTAACCAAGGCTCTGGAGCCGCCCCTGTTTATTGAGTGGTTTGAGAATAAAAACACCAATCAGCATTGTAGAAGATAAGTTAATCAGGTGCCTGTATAAATGTTAATTTTTGATATTTTAATTACTAAACTCGATAATTCAAATTCAAAAAGTAAAGCTAAATATGGTACTTTGAAGATAAAATATCCAAAATTGTCTCATATACAGGTCAAGATAAACTGTTTCAATTTGTACAATAAGTGTTCATACTATAGGTATTCTATTATATCACTTATTGGTAATAAGAAACTAAGTTTCAGTATTTCACTAAAATTCACGTTTACCTATAATTATTGTTCAGTGCCACAAATAGCGGGGGTGCTGGAAGTGCACCAAAAGGGCTCCATTATCATATTTAGGAAGCTCTTTTCACACATAAAGGATCTTATATTTTATACTAACTTTTATTCCAATTTACACATGATGAAAATTAAAATTTTTCGATACCAACGTGTTACGCCCGACATCTAATATTAGATTACTGTAGTAGTGTAGTATTGATTATACTTATGAAGATAATATTTTATGCTATATACATTTTAGATACTGAGTGGAACGATGAATGTATTGATTTTACAATGATGTGTGTTTTTTTTTGTTTTTTTATTTTCTTATTTATTTATTTTTTTTTTGTGTCTGTCATCACCTTTTAGGACAGTAAAAGTGCTTGGATTTTCTTCAACAGTACCTTTGGGGGGTCAAAAGTAAAATTTTTCCAATTTCACTGGTTGTTTATATTTCCATTTTCTATACATGATAACATTTTCAAAATATTTTGATTTGTTTTGAGCTGTTTACGGACAATTTCAGTTTCCAATTTAATTAGTTTTTTTTTCTATGAATGTCAATAAAACTTTATTTGTTGAGTAAAAATACTTGAAAATTTAATACAAGGCTCCTACTATATTGTTACAATGATATTTGAAAAATATTAAAAATCCTTAGTCACAGTTCTTTTTTATTAGCATTTAAAGTTCAAAAATTGACAAAATATGTAAAAATCACAAAAATTAGCAAATTATTTTGAGTAAATAATTCGTAAAAATTTTTCTTTTTAGAACTAAGATTTTAAAATGTAATACAAGATTCCGTAAAGGTTAATCTACCTTTATCAAAAAAAAAATGTCTATAAGAAACTCAAATTAAATTTTTTTGAGCATTTGAAATTCATATTATTACAACATTTGATATTCACTCGATTTCTTACGTACCTAACGATTTTCTTATTTTATTGTAATTAAAAAACGAATGACTGTAGATACTTGAACATTTTACTGAATGTTTATATTAGAATTTTCTATACACGATAAAAATTTTAAAATAACTTGACTCTTTTTGAGCTGCTTACGGACATTGTCATTTTTCAATTTTTTTAATTTTTTAAATATAAATAAAATTTTATTTACTTGGTAAAAATGCGTGAAAATTTAATGCAAGGCTCCTAATATATTGTTACAATAGCAATTGTAAAATATTAAAAATACATAGGCACACATTTTTTTTATAAGCATTTGAAGTTGAAATTTTGACAACATTTATCAAATTTAAAATTGAACAATTATTTTGTAGTTAAAAATTTATAAAATGATCAAATTTTATATCTAAGGATTGAAAATTTAAAACAATATTTTACGTAAATATTTAATTCTGTTATCAAAAATTCTAAGAAATACATAAACACAGTTTATTTTTATAGTCATTTTAAGTTCAAATTTGGACGAAATTACATATTAAAAAACCTGGAATAACTATTTTAGTTATTTTGTTGTGATTGTATAATATTACTTGTGGGTACTTGAAACTTCTAAAGTATACTATTATATATCTATGATAGTACCACGGTTTGTTGTTGATGTATAACGCGTTACCTAATGGATATTGTGATATGATTAATTTGGAATTTATTATTGATACCTATTATAGGTCAATTTTTTTTAATAGGTACTATAGATAAGTATACCTATAACAGGTATGTCTAATACCTAGACTGACAAACCGTTTCCGCTCAGAACCGTTTTTCTTATACATTGAATTCAAATTTAATACTATCCATTATACAGTGACCCACTTGTAACCTACTGTACAGCAGAGCGACATCCACTTACCCACCTTTTTAACTATGACTTAACTCCACAAATACAACTTTTACTTTATTGATATTCATAGAAAAAAAAACTAAACAGTTTTTAATTTTAATTGTCAGTAAACAGCTTAAAACAAGTCGAAATATTTTGAAAAAATGTTATCAAGTACCTACAGGAATTGATAAAATAAACATTCAGTGAAATTTTCATTTATCTATAGTTATTTTTTTTTAATTATAACAAAATAAGAAAATCATTACTAAAAGCCAAAAGGTAATTATAGACACAAATAAAAAAAATAAAAATTTAGGAACATATTGCTCCACTCAGAATCTAGAATAAATTAAGATTTTTTTATTTAATTTACTATTTTATTAGTGTATTATATTAATATTTTTTTTCATGTAAAAATTACTAATCAGACATAACTTTGTATTTTTAAATTCAAATAAGTATTCATAGTTCGTACTTAATATAATAAGTAATAATTAATAACGATTAATGATTAACGACAGCACGACAAAGAATAACTAATAATATTTTAGTGATACATTTTTTTCCAGTCAATACTCTATAGTGTATAACCTACTGACTACTGTATAGCCATAGAATTAATGAAAAGAATAAAATATAAAAATTATCTTTTCTCCACCAGGTATATACCTAGATTAATAATTAATGATTACTTATTAATGCATAATATTTATAATTCATAATATAATGTTCTAACCTAATTTTATTGTGCTGTTTATTTGAAACATTGAAAACGCAACAATTTCTAAATCCAATATTCCAATCTATTTAGGTACTATTTAGTATTTACTACCTACGTATTTCTATTAGTATTCAACTATGTTACACTTAGCCACCTGTTGGATTATTAAATATATTGTTTTTATTCATTTAGTGTCATAACCCACTATACCCACCATGGTCCATAACCACCTACCCAATTATAAGGTGTATCTACAGATACATCTTAAGTATAGGATAGCCAGTAAAATATTGTGACATAGACATTACACTAAGGGTATACTTATACATATTAAATAATATATTAATATAACAATCAAATTCTTTAAGTAAAATATTTAGTATCAGTAACATCTATTAGCTCGCATCTAGTCGTTAACTATAATAATATATATTCACAAGTAGCAATAAGACTCAAATATAGGGGAAAAAATAATAATGATTTAATAATAATTAGACGTGTAATAGTCAACTATTTCACCAACCATAGATAGTACGAATAACCCTACAGAGATATTCGCTGGTGACTATGTGACTACTGAATATATATATGACACTCGACCACCGGTTCGGTTTGAGGTTTAAAATGCAATAGGTATAAGTAGTAGGAAAAACATAAATTATGGAAAAATTATCGAAGACTGAGTCAGCTTTCACAAGTGTACCAGCGTAACACAACACAAACTTAGAAAAACATGACTAGGTTTTTTTTTAAAAACACACATCATTGTAAAATCAATACATCAATCGCTCCGCTCAGAATCTAAAATATCAACTGAGATGAAAACACATATTATGATTTACATTTCGAATGGAGGCCTGTGCATAAATTATTTGATCTATTTTTGTAAATAAAATTAATTCAAATAAAGTGATAAATATTGTTTTGCTTTTTAAAATTATACTTGGACTATGCACTATGTATAGACATTATTTGGAGAGCCAAAATAAAAATATTTAGGTTCCTGAGATGGGAAACCATGTGTTTTTATTATTTTCTGGGTTTTTTTGTTACCAGAGAGTTGTAAACAAACCCTTAATTGCGCTTTTGGTGCTGTGAAATTTTATAAGACAAAAGTTTGATACAAATTATATGTAGGTACCCAATGACGGGTTAAAAAGTTAAAGATATATTATACTTAAACTAAAAAATCAATACTGTATACAGATTAACAATTTCATATACAATATAATATTTTTCTTCCAATTTCAGGAATACATAATATGATACCATAATAGTTAGAATGATGATCACATTTTATTAATATTTATCACAAATTACCTAGGTGACTATGCAAAAATGTATGAAATAACTACAAGATAATGTAGATTTATAACTTAATAATCTACCTATCTATATATGTTATGTATGAATGTAGTATACTTCAATATTTTGACTACATACTTCTCATATTATTATCATTTCATATAATGATAAAAAAAAACATATTTACACAGCTCTGTAAAGTTCAATAGATATGAGTCAGGTTAATTTAAAATATTTTATGTAAATATACGACTATTTAAGAAATCTAAACTTGTAGGTAATAAAATGTATAACAAAATCATATTAATGATTAAAATATTTTATAACAATTTAATAAAATAAAAAATATATATTATAAGCATGCCATAATATAACTCAAAACTTGTTATTACACAATTTAAAAAAATCTATTGCTTCCGACAAAATAAATACTAAGTATACCAGAAAAAATGAATAAAAATAAAATTAAATGTTTTTATAAATTAAAAAATGTAAATATTTAAATGTTAGTTTATAAAAAGATTATTTTCTATTAATTAATAACTAGATGTTAAATTACATTTAGATAAAGTAAAGATAAAATTTAAATAATTATAATATATATGAAATATGAAACAGAAAAACAATTATATTTAATCAGGATACACATCAAGACATTTAGTTAAACAATTTGAATTTAAAAACTTGTTTTAAACAGTTAGGTATTCATGTGACTTTGAATATCAAAAAAATATATTAATTTTATATATTTTCACTCGATGTTAGAAAGCTATTATAAGTAACTACATAAAGACTCACAAAGCTTCAAATTATGCTAATAGATTTCAAATAATTAATCAATAGACAAAATATAATAATTTATAAATCTGAAATGTTTTTATTATTTTTATTTTTGCAATAAATCGTAGTAAAAATAATTAACATTGTTAAAATATGTTTGTACTTATGATAAATGGAAATATAAGTAATTTCCAGGCTGACCCTGTTAATTAATTTAAATAAACAGGTCGTTAATCCTATAATTTCTTAATAAATAAATATCAAAGTTTAGGAAGCACCAATAAGAACAGACCTCAAAATATGTATTTTAGACGAAGCTGCATATGAATATATTTTGAATCTGAGGAAATTTCAAAACAGTTTTTTTAATAGCTCCTAAATAGTCATGGTTATGTGTTTATGCATAATATACTGTAATATATATAGGATATATATAAAAAGTTAACATTTTATGCAAATTTAATAACCCACTTCAAAAAAAAAAAAGAAAAATACATAAAAAAAAAGTAATAATCCTTAAAAAAATAATACTTTAAGGACACTTAAATCTATGAATACAATGTTTTTTCCACCCATTCTTCCATTGTAAATGAGGCAATATTTTTGTTGTCAGGATCGCGTTCTTTGAACATATCTAAAAAATAAAAAGTTTTCAATTATATTCATAAAGAAAATTATTATTTTATCAAAAATGTAAAAAAAAATATAATATAATTTTATAACTTTATATTAGGTTATGACAAATTAAACAAATTCAGATACATAGTTTTTAAAAACTTTAAGAAAAATACAACAATGGTTAAAAATCTGATCATAATAATCAGATATTTTCTTTTTTAAATTGTATTTTCTGGATATTATTGAATAAATATTTGAATATTTTACTAAACAAAAGTACGACAGAGTGGCCGTTGAGGCATTTCATTAGGTTTTTTTTTATTTTAAATGGGTAAGTTATTAAACAAGAATTAACCGTTTTTCAAAATAAATGTGTAATTTTAAAATTTGTAACTTACCTATCATGGTTTTTAATCTTACGGCGCACATGATGAAGTCGTCAAACATTATATTTCCATCTTTGGTTGCATACCGATGACACATAATATTAAGGATGTGTGTATTCAGATGGTACCCAACTGAATTCAATGCTTGCCTTAATTCGAATCCATTTATGTAACCCTTGCTCTCTTTGTCGTACATTTTAAAGACAGTCTAAAACGTAACACATACATTTTAAAATATTTTCATACTCAAATGTCAGTTTATAAATTCTTAAAAAATGTATATATTAGTTGATTACCTTCCACTGTCTGATATCAATCCACAGACTTTTGAATTCTTCGAAACCAAGCTTACCCGATCGATCCCAATCCATCATAGCAATCATGCTACGGCATACATCTTTAGAGAATCCTGCTTTTTCCATTTCTGAAAAGGTAAATTGTTTAGTACAATGTAATTTAATCTAAGCTAGCTAGATATTACCAATATCAAAATGGAATTTAGTTAAATATCGCCTAATTAAAAAAAAAAATACTTACTGAATGTAGACGCTAAAGGCGATCCCTGACAGAAAGACTCACAGAATGTCTGAAGTAAGTTGATAAGGAGATTATCTCCAGCAGCTGTATTACTTGCCACATCTACAAATGGTATAATCAAATGGGCAACCATGTTAGTTGAGGTTCAAACTCATGCATACAATCAATAACATTATTATTTACAAGTGAAAAATAATATGATTAAAAAATTATTCATACTATTTTGTTTTGAAATGAACACACCTATATCATTTGACTGGTACAAAAGTATGACTTAATTTCTTACAGTTTTTACTTGTATTTATGTAGTTTATATTTATAAATCTGTATACCAAGATATTATATACAAACTTATAAAATTCAAATTTTCACATATAAAATTATCTTAAAAATTATTGACAAATGTGATTACGAAAGCAGTTAGCTTAATTAAATATATACATATTCTAAAAGGTGGTTCAAATCAGTTAAAAGCTTAACAAAACACATTAACACATTGTCGCTGGTTAAGGGTGTGATTTAACATTAAATTCTTCACAAATCAAACTCTATATTTATTATTTAGAGATCTGCCACACACTGATTCATTGCATTAATTTTGCTTTGAGAATTTAATGAAAATATACACCTAAGATAATCTGTGTCGTAAAAATTAAAAATTTTACAAGACACCTACAATACATTTGAAATTTTGAAAGCAAAAACAAAGGAATTTAAGATTCTTTATTTTATTGAAGGTAGGTAACTAAAATAATACAATATTAAATGAAAAGCTAATGGATTATAGATTACAAAGTTTAAAATTAAAAAAAAAAAATAATAATAATAGTAAAATAGTAAAACTTAATACTTGTGTATTAACACAGTAAATAAAATCATACTTTAAAAAAATATATATTGGAGATAGCATTCAATGTGTGGCATCTTTTCATGTACAATACATTATATTTTAATTAGGAAACAAACTATGTTATGTCTATGTAATTAAGTTTATAAGACATCAGTATTAATTTACCCTTGTTGTGCTTTTAAGTAAAAATATATTTTGAATAATATATTTGCAAATAAAAATGTATTGTAGTAGGTACATATTTTATTTTGAATATGTACACTTGTTTATAGATTTTTAACCTACCATTTCTCATAGCATAGTCCAAAATATCTTTAAGTTCCATCCAATCGACTTCTTGGTCAATACCAGCCAATTTAAGGAAGAATTCTTTAATTTTCTCATTAGCTTTATCAACTTTATCTGGCTCAGGCTCTTGTTCTTTAATCTAAAACAAATTTTATAGTCATGTTATGTAAGTTAATTATTTCTAATACAAACAATAATGATTAAAGCATATTAGTACTACCTTCACATCAACTTCTCCCATTCCTACTTCATCATCAAGTTCCCTATAAAAATATTGTCGATTAGAATAACAATACATTTGAAGAACTTATAATAATTATCACTTACGCCATGTTATTTTCATGTTCTGAGAATACTCTAAGTAAAAATTCACCTTGGTCATTTGGGTCAAAGGTTGAAGGTACAATACAATATGTACCAGGTGGTAGACTGAATCGACTACTGATTTCTCGCAAGTTAATAAAAGTAGGACTTCTTGCTGTAGACGCATTATACTTAAAAAAATTTGTGTCAAGGGGTTTCGGTAAAGAATCTGGGTTGATGAGCTAAAAAAAATGTTATTTTTTTCATATGTTATTCAAATAATTAAGCTGCATACCTATTACCTATTGCATTTCTAAAATTTTAAGCATATATTTTTAGATAAACATTTGTGTTTTTTTTTTTTTTTTGATACCTGATATACAGCAAATCCAATTGTTAAACATTCAGCTCCAATCTTTCGTTGGGCACGTCTATTTTTTTGCATCAAAGCAATAATTACGGTACATTTACGCTCATCGTCCTCTTCATCAGGATCTTCTAATGTAATACGATACTGTGGGTTACTTGCAAATGTATCTAAAGACAAGGCAACAAATATAAATTATTGTTATATTACTATAAATGTTGATAATAGTTTCTTAAACTATACCTAGAAAATTACGACATCCACCAGCAGTAGCACCTCGGACCCATTCACCTTCAAACACACTCATTTCCCATCTTTTATTAGAGTCTTCACCAAGTTGTTCTTTAGTTAGCACATCAGGATTCAAATTGCAAATTTCCAACCGAGAGAAAAATTTGACAAAATCTTTGTATGACATCCAAAACTCACCATCAGCATCAAATATCAAACCTAAAGATTGTTTGTCCGACTCAGATATAAACCTCCACTCAGCTGATCTATAAAAAAGATTTAGAATTTTTATCAATAATTATATAAATATTATAATAATCAATATTAATAATACTTTTATGCTCTACCAGGTCAATAATAATATAATAGAACAACGTCTTTAAATATTAAATAATGCTTACTTATCACTCCACGGGCCATTCCATTCTGCTTCATTACCCCATGGATTTCGAAGTCTGAGCAGAGGTATTTTGCCAGTTGTATTTGGAGTTGTAATGTCCACGTATGTTACCCTGGTTATGCTGTACGCATGACCTTTAACCAATCCTTGTGGTGTTTCCATCTCAGTAACGCTTGGATCAGCCTTAAAAATAACAAATGACAAAATTAAATCATATTTTCTGGACATAATAAAAAGTGAAATAAGGTACAATTTTTTTTTGGGGGGAAAAATCAGGGCTGTTAGATTATAGCTATGCAAGTAACAATATTATTATTGTTGATAAATCAACTGTTTAAACTAATTAAAATTACATAAAAATAGAATATTTTTTTATTTAACTATACATAATATTTTACTCTAAATTATAATAAAGCAGAATAAACTCTTGGGACGTAGGGAGAGTAAACATAGGCTGTACTAGTTGTATTACCTCTCCAAGCCATAGAACCAGTGATTAAGGACAATAACCCTGTATGAAGTAAGATTATATACTATCATTGCGATTATGAATACTATAGATCGCTCACTGCGGTAGGTACAAATACACTGCGCTAAATTTACTAGGGTTCCTGGTGTTATTATCCAGAACTGATTGGGCGGCCAGGTTATAAGATATGCCGCTCTGCCAGTTTTGGATGATAACACTAGGATCACTAGTAAATTTAGTGTAGCATATTTTGTACTGTAGTGAGCAATCTATAGTACATATTCATAATCAATGATGCTTTGCATAAAAATTATTTTTCAAACTTTTATTAAATCCAATACTTATATTTGTTTTATTTTACCTCAATAGAACAACCCATTAGTGATTGACGTTGAAAAGCTTTCAGCATGATCGTGAATAAATTGGCTGGAACTTCATTTAATTCATACATTTCTGACACACCACCAGTAAAATCCTCCATAGCCTCACATGTGCTACCTCCTTTTAATGCTTCGTATGATCCATGAATTCTAGTAGATAAAATTTATTTATTATCCTCAATATTTTGTATAAATAGTATAAACAGAAATAAGATCGAAGAGGCACTAATTAACGGTTATAGTAGGTACTTACTCAATATTAGGATTCATCAATAAAATATATTATTTTTATAAAATATGACTGACAAAATAAAATTAATCGCCATAAAAACATTAAAATTACAGTTAAGACTTATGAGGTTATTGCAATCATGAATAGGCATCATGTGATATTTAAATATACGATAATTTAGTGTTAATATTATTAAAGTAGTAGCTCTTGACCTTTTTTTTTATATATGATTGTTCAAATTACTTGATACTAATTAATTAATTCATTATTTCAATTATTTTGTTCGTATATCGTTATTTTTAGAATTCAGAAAATCAACTATTTTAAATTGATGTCGAGTAATATTATAAACATTATATCAAGTAACATTAATAATTAAGAGCTATTATAGCCTATAGGTATTTGCTTAATGCTTAAATGACTATTATACTATAATTTTAATAAAATAGCTATAATTTAACTATAATTATCCAAAATATCTGCGTGAGATCTTACCCATGTGGGATCAGAATAGACTAAATGGATTTGTCTAATTGACATGTCAACGTCAAAATTATACCAGATGAAGTAATTTAAGAGTTGAGTCTTTGAAGTAGAAAGTTAGATAGATTTTGTGTTATAGATTATATAGATGTTAATGACTATGAGTCTGAGTAAATAATAATATAGTAAAGTAATAACTATATTAATATTAAAATGCACCAAATCATACCCATTTCACTCATTTGTAAGAGCTTTAATGATAAATGAAAACTATAGGTATCAAAACATATTTATTACTTATTACCAATAAGTAATAACTGTAGGGATGGATTTAAAATTTGAATGCTCTAAAAACTATCCAAAAATACTAAAAGAAATGGCAAAAAAAACCATGTTCCAAACATTTTTTAACACTTCTTGAACAAACAAAAATACGAACTTTATGAAATAAACGCGATTACAATGTAACACTAACTGTCCAATTAGTTGTTACCACAGATTTGAGACTTTAAGTACCAGTCGTACAATAGCTATTAATCGCACGGTATATAGATAAAGACGATATCGACGTATCTATCGAAATCTTAAATAGTACGGTCGGAAAATGATAAAACATGGTCGGAACAAATTTTCTTGAGCTAATATTTTGAATTACCGATTAATTTAACGAAAAAATCCATATTATAATACATAAATATGCACTAAAAATTAACAAAATATCCTAAAACTTATAAAAAAAAAAGCAAACAAGGAAACTGCAAAGAATGGGGGGAAAATGTAAAATAAAAGTTTAAGTTTTCCATTATAATATGATGTATGAAATAGCTTTTGTACCTACTAAAAAAACATTGCTTGGGACTTCCCAAAAATAATAATGCATTTTGCATTCGAATCAGGCTCTAAGGCCTAGATTACTAATACATTTTGCAAAGAATATCAACTAAGCTCTCAGGAAACAGGTTATGGAATTTTGGCAATGTGTTTTGTGTTAACAATGTACTTACGGTATCACAATTTTAAAGCAACATGGTTGTGAGGTAGTTGCACCTCTCAACTATTAACAACGAAAAGACAAAGATTATTAGTTTTTTTTACACGATAATAGTTCATAGGTACCTACGATACCTATGTTGTATAAATTATATTAATATTATATTTTGACAAGCAGAAATCAAAATACGGATTGCGCATTACATAAAAACCTTACATTGCAATATTGTATAGATGTTGTAGAGATATCTGAACCAGGTGGTATTGGCTTTTCGGGGATTTTTAAACCTAAATAATTTAAAAAGCTTACTTGGCATAGGCTTTCTCCAACAGAGCACTCCAGAATTCATTTTCAGTTGCTGAATGAAGAAATATTAACTTTCCATGATAAGTCGGTAAACGATCATCAACAACCACGTCAACCCATCTGCCATACTGCCAAAATCTAAAATAACCGAAGAATATAATACGATACGTACGTTTACTACTACTACTAAAACTAATAGTAATATATTTACCTAAAGTGAAATATACCCGCATATTTATTATCGAATCCTTGATCATTTGGTACTACTTGATAAAATAGTTTTTCGTTTAAAGTCAAATTTGCAACAGCAGCTAACAACCAGCAGTCACCTGTCAAAATAACGAAGACTTGTATAAAACTTAAAGTATCGACCTAATTTATTATTTTATACATTTAATTTTTTTTATGTACCTAATTAAATATCACAATAAATAGGTACCGCAAACATTTTTAAATAATAAAGATATTATTCCATTTACCCAATTCTCCTTGCTGTACATCAAATCTTGAAGCCCCTTCAATAAATAATTGAGGATTACTTGCGATCTCCTAAGAATACAATTTTTAATGTTATTCAATTAAACAGGTACTTAGGTAAATGGTTACTGTTAATAATATAATTTAGGTATTTAAAATCTATGCTCACGCTTGGTCTTCGCCACTCGAACCGTTTATCTGGCGATTTGCTATAAAATAGCGAAGAGTCAACTGTATCAAAATCCGGATCCTCGAAAAGTGCTCCTCGTTGTATACATTGGTCCCGAAGTACTTCAAAGTCCTGAACATCTCCAGCTCTTGGTCGAAAACCAGAACCCCGTTCGCCAATCTTAAACATTTAAAATACAATTATTAAAGTTATTTATTTATTT
Organism: Acyrthosiphon pisum; assembly: GCF_005508785.2. Taxonomy (NCBI): domain Eukaryota; kingdom Metazoa; phylum Arthropoda; class Insecta; order Hemiptera; family Aphididae; genus Acyrthosiphon; species Acyrthosiphon pisum. Next base: position 10,088,475 of record NC_042493.1, on the reverse strand, counting down.
AACAAAATTTAGTAAATTTTTTCACCAACCACGATCAAGTAACACTTTTATATTAGGAAGGTATATTGCAAACATTAAAACATCCATTATTGTCTTTTTTTGTGATTATATAATTTGTGTTTCATTAAAGTAAAGGTCAATATTCCCCTGTGGAGTTATAACGTTATAATAGCCGACAGGCTAAATGTTTCGGCTCATTATTTATTGAATTAGGTTCATGAAAATATTATATAATATTACGCGCATTTCACATCGTATTATATAAAATACTTATACTTCATACATATTAGATTATGACTGTTTTAATATTAACACTTCATAATATTGTCAAACTGTTAAAATGTCATCGACTTAAGTTTATAATTATTCATTATGGGGACGTCAAACCCGCCATGAGTTGTTTCCGTCTTACAAATGTATACAACTTAGAAAAAAATGTTTTGCGCGGGACAGCTTTACTCCCTCCGTACATATTTATAGTAGAATTATCAAAATTCCATAACGCATAGGAAAGAACTATAACTGTATCTGTGTCGTTGTGTTTTCATTTTTTTTTTTTTTTTGTTGAGGGCATTAACCAATAATTGTTAATAATTAAATGAAAAAAAAACCTAATGTTTTCAAACTGATCACTTTCAGGTATTTATAAGACGGAGAAAACACGCGCATGCTGGTGTAACGTCCTCTTAACGTTTCGAAGTAAACTATATCAAACTAATAATTTTTTAAATATCATGTACCTACCTATATATGTAAAAATCTTAAAATACATTTTAAGGACTATGTAAAGCGGCAGTCTATGCGGATAAATTTGTACACAATTGTTATAAATTTTGTTTGAAAACTCAATATAGAGTACAATATATAGGTATATATATATTAAATATTATAATAGTACCTATATTGTAATTTATTATAGTACCTACTATGTAAAAAATAAACCAATATTTCATTCATGGTCAGCACAAGCAATATTACCATAATATATAGTATTTTGTCGTTTATTGAATTTGTTAATTTATAATGTTTAACAACTTTAACAATGAATTTTATTCATTAAATCTAATTTCCGTACCAATTTACCACAGTCCCTATTGTTACCATTATAAATTACAATAGTCATAAGTGCCCAAAATATATACCTACAATAAACTATGAAAAAAAATATTATTTTATTTTTCATCAGTTTGTCCATTATTTGTTCTTTTATTTTGTCTTGGCCTGTTTTGTTTATAATATCGTCGTTTTATATAAAGTGGTGATTGTGTGACATATATGTAGCAAACTAGGTACTCGATATCTTTCACTTTGAAGACAATCTGACAATATATGATTCATTAATAATATGTATTAATAAGTAACCATTTAATAAATTGTATATAATATATCTAGAGGGCATTTTTACATTTTATTCGTTCCTATGGCGATAAACTGATAAACAAAACGTTCGAAAAAATCGGTAAGAAAAATAAAATATCTGCCCAGCCCAAAAACATATTTTGTAATATGTTAAAATATTTATGAAAAACCTTCGTATGTACCTACATAATTTCATCAACATTAGAATTTTTACTTAACTATAACAGCTTTATTATATCGGCTGATAAATATATAATACAACAATAACAACAATCTACAAAAATGTCGTTCAATTTGCGTGTATGCATATTAACGCAGTGCAGTAGCTCAACAAGGCAAACTATAAATTAAGTTCAATAAATACATTGATACGTCATAATATAAAAATTGCGATTGCACAATACAGTTTGTCACAGTGACGCAATATATACAATATTAATTAATGAGAAAAAATACGCGTTTCGGTCTTGTATCGTTGTAAGTTGTAACTCTAAGATATGTAGATATCTAACATACAAGGCACAACCTATCCGTATTACTGTGAGTGACCGTCAAAAATAGAATAATAAATTTCGACGGTGAGAAGTTACATCGCGACGACCTGTTGCTGAGTGGAAAGCCAACTTTAGCGGTTCACGTCGATCGTGTGACAGTTTTAGGTACTATACAATATTATGTAACAATTAAGAAATATAATGTGTGAAATTTATTTATTATGAAAACGTGTCATTCGCAAGCCTCGATGGCAAGTATATGCTCTATAATCGTGTGAGTGAAACAAAAACGGGTGCGGTTTTAGCCGGGTGGGCAAATTTGACGGGCTCAGCAGGACATGCGTCCCCAAACTCTGAACAAAGTCACGTGCAGTGCAAAAAAAAAACAGATTTAATCAAAACCGTGCTTACGTAGTAGACTAACGTTTTCCCTTGTCTGTAAGGCATTTGCGGTGATTCACTGGACGAATAATAATAATTATAATATTATAAATTATTATAACAACGCTCGTAGGTGTCTGCGGCGGTATAATATTTCTAACCTAATGACAATACCGTTGTCTGGTCCTTTTACTACTCACGTTCGGTGGTCGCGGTCTGACTGCCACTGAACCCTAACCGGGGAACGACTGCGAGGCGCGTGATGATGATAATTATTGTTATATTTTACCGCGATGTTTTGGGGCGAAGCGAAAAAAGGCGTGTCGTCGTCCTGCGCCGCCGCCGTCGTCGACGCGCCGCGTTACTCGCTTTATTGATCGAGCCCGTACTGGTCGGGCGCAGGGATACTCAACATTCGGACGAGTGAGTGCGGTCGACTCTTGTGCGAGAATCGGACGAAAAACGGTTTAGAGGGGGTGTTGGAAGGGGGACTCGAAGGGACGCCGGTAACAGATCGTTCACGGATTTGTTACGCATAATAATAATATACTGTGCCGACTGCAATGATTCTGCAGCAAACGATTTTTCACCGTTATAATATAATATAGGTTAGGTACTCGCTCATCTTCCAAAATAATTGTTCTGATTAAACTGCATGAATGATTGACACGAATAAGATTCTTAGTGAATGATAGTAATTCGGACTTGCGGACACAAAGCCAAGAGGATTTGTTTATTATTTTTTTTTTTTAGTGGGGGGGTCGATTTTCAAAAATTACAAATTATCCAAATAGTTTTGAAATGTTGTATGCATTTTTAAAAGTTAACTTTTAACGTTTTATTATATAAATAAAATTCAAATACAAGTAAAATACAGAATAAACATTGTACAAAAAAATACAATTCATATTATATTATACAATTCATAGTATATCATATTTATAATAAATTATAGGTTTTATTTTTAAAATAAATGTTCAGACGATTAAATGTCTTTATTTTAATCAAACCTTTTTTCCAAATTTAAAACAAAATATGGTAAAAAAAAAAGATATTTTATAATATTCATCAGGTGAATTACGAGAGTAAATATACTTTTTTTAAAGCAGATGAAAGGTAATGCAAATAGGATTTTGCGAATAATATAACAATGGAAGATTGAAAATATTTTCACAGAAGAATATAATGAAATTGCAAGATATAATTTTTCTACATCTGCTAAAAGTGAAGAACGCTACTGAAATCTCACGACCCGTTTCTTGAACATAATATCACGACTCATGAATTTCTATAGATTACGCCTAAAATAAAACATAATTTTATTAAAAATAAAAATTGTTGGAATATACAACGAATTTTAAACATATTATAGATACTTAAAAACACCGTTATTGGTAATAAATTGACGAATTACTTTGAAACCGATCCAATATCATTAAAACTGTTACTCACGATGTTACAATATGTATCAAACGATGTACTACTACAACACATTGATTGACTTTGTTCTTGACTCTCGTTACATTGATTTAATAGCGCATTTGGTTCTGGTTCAAAAAAACTATCCAACGCACTTACATACTTTCCTTTCATACTTGATGATTATTTAAGTATAAACAAAATCAAATTAAATAAAAATTACGTGTTTGTATAAAAGGTGTCAATTGTAGACTGACGACTAAGTATAGGATCTAATTTTCTGTGCATCTAATACCTATGCGACACATGTATGATAATAATATATAATATTTACGATCTACTTCTGTAGATAATGAAAAATATTGTGATTGTTATATTTCAATATTCATTTATTTTTACGCGCTATAATGAATAATATTGTGCATTTCCTTATCTATACGATTTTATTATGCCGGTTTTTACATATTTATGAGTGTGCCGATATTTTCTCAATACGGTTAATTTTTTGATTTGCATATTATTATTATTAGGTACATTAGATGGACATAAAATATTCTACCTACATCGCAGAAAAAATTTCAAGGGTCCGGGACTTTTATGAAATTGCATATTTGTTGTGGTTTACTACGTTCTATTAATATGCTAAGTGAGAACAAAAACGTTCCATATATTGTGAATTTTAAAACCCTAATTTTTTTAGTACATATATTTTAGTTATACTTTTAGCATATTATTTTACAGTTGGTAGAGAATGTTTCAAGATTTTGTTACCTTATTTACTATTTACTATTTAATATTTATAATTTGAGCTTATAGTTATAAGACAACTAAATTTATAGGCATATATTTTATGACACATTTTGGCGATAAAAATCAAAATTATATCACAATTTAACTCCTCGGTAATTTGCACGAGAAAATAATATCATGATAGACAATATATATATATATATATAAAATATAGGTATAGTACGGATATACCTATAATAAAACCAAAATTATCAACGTCGGCCCTATCACACCTTCAAATCTTAAATCATTTAGTCATCGTTGGTTATTGAAGCCAAAGGTAAACATTTTGCTATATACCTATATAGTATAGTTTTAAAATTGAAACTCTTAAAATTTAAAATGCCCAAAAGAAAAATTTCCATAACCCGTTTT
>NC_042493.1:10061531-10083608 GCF_005508785.2 Acyrthosiphon pisum | reverse complement strand
GTTTAAAAAAAGTTAAATATATCTTCAGTGTTCTGTTAGTTGAAAGTTGTTGAGTATTTTGGGCAGTAAAATAATGGATAATTATTATTATGTGTTCAATCTTCATTTGTAAGAATTATTTTCATCGTCAGGTGATAGACCATCGGTTCCTTGCTAATCAAGTATGAGTGTGTAAGATGAAAATGTCCTATTCTGGATCTATTTATGACTATTTGCTCTCTCCTAGTCGAGTAATCTAGATAAGCCCATTTTATATTTGTGTTTTTAATGCCCCTCAACTTGATATTGGCATATATTGAATTATAGTAGTTTTGCTATGTTTTTTTTATTAATTTATGTGCCTAATTTATGACGTATTTAAAATCAATTTTATAAAACGTTATTTTTTATATAGGTATTACTATTTTTTTTTTTAGATTCTGAACGAAGTGATGAATGTATTGATTTTACAATGATGTGTATTTTTTTTTTTGTTTTTTTTTTTTTTTTTTTTTTTGTGTCTGACGACAACTTTTGGAGCAGTAAAAATGCTTCGATTTTCAAAAGTTGTACCTTTTCTGAAAGGAAAGTGAATCTAGTTGGTACTTTGGGGGGTCAAAAGTGAAAATTTCCCAATACTTTTCAAAAGCGGCAGGAAAAACCTTAAAAAAATAACGGAAAAACGCGAATTTTTACGCAAAACCAATTTTTGACAAAAACGAAAACTTAATTTACTGTAACTCAAAAAATAATTATTGTAAGCACTTGAAATTTGCAACAGATGTTTATATTAGCGTTGTCTATACAGGGTTAAATTTTCAAAGTGTTTCGACTTTTTTTGAGCTATTTATAGACAAATGAAATTTTCAATTTTTCTAAGTATTTTTTTTTAAAATAACGATAAAAAATTTTTGGTTGGATAGAAAACTTTGAAAATTTAATACAAGGTTTCTTATAAGTTGTTCTCACAGTGATAAAAAAAAATCCAAAATCGTTAGTCACAATTTTTTTTTATAAGTGCTTAAAGTTTAAATTTATACGAAATATGTCAAAATTGCGAAAATTTGCAAGTAATTTTGTGGTTGAAAAATCGTAAAATTTTTTTCTTTTATAACTAAGCTTTTAAAATTTGGTACAAGGTTCTCCATAAGTTTTTCTTTAAATATCTGTAAAAAAAACTCAACCGGACTAAGACAAAAAATTTTTAGGAGTGTTTGAAATTTAAATTTTTACAAAACCGCATTAAATAACGGTTTAGCCTCAAACGATTTTTGATATTTGTTATTATTCAAAAAGTATGAGTCGTAGACACTTGAAAATTTTACCAGTTGTTTAAATTGACATTTTCTTTATATAGTTTTATTTTCAAAATATTTCACTAATTTTTAATCTATTTATAGGCAATTGAAATAATCGATTTTTTTTGATTTTTTTTTTATAAATGTTGATAAAAAAAAATTAGCTGGGACAAAATACTTGAAAATTTAATAGAAGGGTCCACATATGTTGTTCTAACTCCCATTCAAAAATTATAAAAATACATAGGCACAATTTTTTTTTATAAGCATTTAAAGTTCAAATTTTGACTAAATACGTAAAAATTACGGCAATGTTCAAATAATCTTAAACAGAAATTCATAAAAGTTTTTCTTTTTAATTCTAAGATTTGGAAATTTAATACAAGGCTCCTAACATATTTTTACAATAGCAGTTGCAAAATAAAAGGAATACATTGTCACAATTTTTATTTATAAGCATTTAAAGTTCAAATTTTGACAACATATTATGTAAAAATCACGAAAATTCGTAAATTATTTTATGCTAGAAATTCATAAAAAATTTTCCTTTTATATCTAAGATTTCAAAATTTAATACAAGGCTCATAATATATTTTTACAATAGCAATTGAAAAATAAAAGAAATATATAGTCACGATTTTTTTTTTATAAGCATTTAAAGTTCAAATTTTGACTAAATACGTAAAAATTACGGCAATGTTCAAATTATCTTAGACAGAAATTCATAAAAGTTTTTCTTTTTAATTCTAAGATTTGGAAATTTAATACAAGGCTCCTAACATATTTTTACAATAGCAGTTGCAAAATAAAAGGAATACATTGTCACAATTTTTATTTATAAGCATTTAAAGTTCAAATTTATACGAAATATGTCAAAATTGCGAAAATTTGCAAGTAATTTAGTGGTTGAAAAATCGTAAAAATTTTTTCTTTTATAACTAAGTTTTTAAAATTTGGTACAAGGTTCTCCATAAGTTTTTCTTTAAAAATAATATATCCTAGACTGACAAATCATCTCCGTTCAGAATCGTTTTTCGTATACAATGATATAATATCATTGGATTCAAATTTAATTCCATCCATTACAGTAACCCACTTGTAACCTACTGTACAGCAGAGCGACATCCACGACTTACCCGCCTTTTTAAAAGTTAACTTTTAAGGTTTTATTATATAAATAAAATTCAAATACAAATAAAATCCAGAATAAACATTGTACAAAAAAATACAATTCATATTATACTATACAATTCATAGTAGGTATATCATATTTATAATAAATTATAGGTTTTATTTTTAAAATAAATGTTCAGACGATTAAATATCTTTATTTTAATCAAACCTTTTTTCCAAATTTAAAACAAAATATGGTAAAAAAACAGATATTTTATAATACTCTTCAGGTGAATTACGAGAGTAAATATACTTTTTTTTAAAGCAGATGACAGGTAATGCAAATAGGATTTTGCGAATAACATAACAATGGAAGATTGAAAATATTTTCACAGAAGAATATAATGAAATTGCAAGATATAATTTTTCTACATCTGCTAAAAGTGAAGAACGCTACTGAAATCTCACGACCCGTTTCTTGAACATAATATAACGACTCATGCATTTCTATAGATTACGCCTAAAATAAAACATAATTTTATTAAAAATAAAAATTGTTGGAATATACAACGAATTTTAAACATATTATAGATACTTAAAAAATACCGTTATTGGTAATAAATTGACGAATTACTTTGAAACCGATCCAATATCATTAAAACTGTTACTCACGATGTTACAATATGTATCAAACGATGTACTACTACAACACATTGATTGACTTTGTTCTTGACTCTCGTTACATTGATTTAATAGCGCATTTGGTTCTGGTTCAAAAAAACTATCAAACGCACTTACATACTTTCCTTTCATACTTGATGATTATTTAAGTATAAACAAAATCAAATTAAATAAAAATTACGTGTTTGTATAAAAGGTGTCAATTGTAGACTGACGACTAAGTATAGGATCTAATTTTCTGTGCATCTAATATGCGACACATGTATGATAATAATATATAATATTTACGATCTACTTCTGTCGATAATTAAAAATATTGTCATTGTTATATTTCAATATTCATTTATTTTTACGCGCTATAATGAATAATATTGTGCATTTCCTTATCTATACGATTTTATTATGCCGGTTTTTACATATTTATGAGTGTGCCGATATTTTCTCAATACGGTTAATTTTTTGATTTGCATATTATTATTATTAGGTACATTAGATGGACATAAAATATTCTACCTACATCGCAGAAAAAATTTCAAGGGTCCGGGACTTTTATGAAATTGCATATTTGTTGTGGTTTACTACGTTCTATTAATATGCTAAGTGAGAACAAAAACGTTCCATATATTGTGAATTTTAAAACCCTAATTTTTTTAGTACATATATTTTAGTTATACTTTTAGCATATTATTTTACAGTTGGTAGAGAATGTTTCAAGATTTTGTTACCTTATTTACTATTTACTATTTAATATTTATAATTTGAGCTTATAGTTATAAGACAACAAAATTTATAGGCATATATTTTATGACACATTTTGGCGATAAAAAACAAAATTATATCACAATTTAACTCCTCGGTAATTTGCACGAGAAAATAATATCATGATAGACAATATATATATATATATATATATAAATATAGGTATAGTACGGATATACCTATAATAAAACCAAATTATCAACGTCGGCCCTATCATACCTTCAAATCTTAAATCATTTAGGTCATCGTTGGTTATGAACGCCAAAGGTAAACATTTGCTATATACCTATATAGTATAGTTTTAAAAATTGAAACTCTTAAAATTAAAATGCCAAAAGAAAAATTCCATAACCGTTTTATAATTAAAAACAATTTAAGGTATATATTATAATGAGTGCATTTTTTTTATGAAGCATAAATGCAACATGTACAACATCGGTATATGATACATAAGTTGAAAATGTTATGATATTAACTATGATTTAGTGCGATAAGAAATTTTAAAACATATTTGAAATCGTTATGAATATTAGTTGAGATGATCATCTCATTTTTTCAAATTTCAACTTTTACTTTCCCCTCAATTTTAATTTTAAAATCTATAAACAAAGAATTTTTAAACATTAACAATTATTCATGGAATTAAAAAAAAATCATAAAAGTGGGGCGATTGATCTCAAATAAACTTGATAAATAATTTAAATATATTTTCAGATTTATAATCACATTACTAGTTTTTTTTTTCGAATTTTTTACAATGGAGAAATGTAAGTGGATGCTTTTTAGTGAAAAATGTAACTACTGATCATGTGCGTGCAAGTGCGGGAGCTCCCCGTTATCTCTTTTACCATTACGGACTACAGTCACACACACTAATAAGTAATGATTAATGAATAATAATCAGTTACTACACACATCTACACGACACGCAAGAATGCACTTAGAAAATGGCATAAATTTAAATTCTTAAAAAAGGTCAGTATCGAATCAGAGCTTTCTGCATTACAAAATTATATAGGTAACTCAATAATTTCGGCATAGGTAAAAATATGGGGGGGACTTCAGGGGCTAATCCCCCCAAACATTTCCTATTTTTTTTTAAGCTTAATGTTATTGTAATATGACTATAGCCCTCCATTTCAAAAAAATAAAAATATTAACACTAGTTGCGCCTAGGATTACAGGTAAACAACTATGCATTATTATTACAATAGGTATACATTAGATACAATGTTAAAAACCTTTTTAATTTAATGACAATAAATGTGGTATCTCTGATTGATATAGGTTCAGTATATATAGAAACAATAAATAAATAAGTAAAAATAAATCGTAGTTAAAATTTTAAATATTATATAATATTGAATATTTAATTACGATAGTAAGAAGTGTATTGATTATTAATTAGAAGTTGAGTAAAATTTGTAAGCATCTATGATAGGTAGTGTTATTTATTGAATTATTTTAAACAACACTATAATAGTAGTCAACTCATCAACAAAATAAAAACGCCATACTCATAATAATCCTAAAATAAATATATTCTATTCTTAGCTCTGTTTATATAAGAAACAAAATTTGATTTTTATATTATAAATATTTATTGAACGATGATGTGTGTTGGTTGTTCTTGTTCGCAGTTTCGCACAAAGCAATTTTGTATTAAATATCGTTATAATTATTACTAAAAAAAATGGTGGTTTGTTAAATCCTAAAATCAATATATTATTCAGAATGCCACACTGTAACCAAACCACTCGCCTTATTTGGTTATTCGTATTATTTTAATATTTGTGATAGGTAGTCAAATAGTGGGAATGATTTTTCTTGAATAATGTACCTAATTTAAGTGTTTAAGGTTTATCGCTTCTTAAAGCTACGAAGAGTTATACCTATTAAATTTATACCAATAGGACTAAAATACATTAAAGTACATGTTATGTGCTTATAGCACATCCATTTTTCTATTCTAGATCCACCCTGGTGGATACCAACCCTTTTAACTGATAATATCTCCGACATATTTTAGCGAAAAAAACTAGTTAGGTCTTGGATATTTTATTCAAAACTTTTTTAACCCGAACTATCGATAAAGCTAATAACTGCTATAACTGCTAATAATAATTCGAGTGTTAAAAATTGGAAAAAAAACTGTGTAAAACACAATGTTCAAACAAAAGTATTATTGAACGAAATATTATACGGGTATCAAAACAATAAAAAAACAAACTTAAAAGCGTAGCGAATATTCACATTATCGTCACATAAAATTCACAGTGTATAAATTATATAATATTATGTATATTATCTGTATGCTAGAAATTAAATACATTTATAAAAATTTATAAATTTATAGTTTATAGGTGTACTGCATGCAATTTATTTATAAATATATTTTTTCAAGACGTGATAATAATATTATTTCTAGCTGTTATATTTTATTCTCTCCATCTATTTAAACAATTAATATTAAATTATTGATGAATGATGTCCTCCACTAGAATAATTTATATTATTTTTAAACAAAGGCACGTAGTTGCTTTCCTATACTAATAAGTAATAACTAATAAGTAGGTAATATACGGTATTATGATTTATGAATTGGTCTTTGGCCCTCCTTCCTTTATTTTATTTGTATACGATTTTAGATAATAATTGTAAGTCGTATCTTATAAGTTATAAAATACAAGGACGTCAAAAATGATGTTTATTTTATTTAGTTTATTTTAAACCTAAAATAAATTCCGAGATCATTTTTAGTATTGTGACATTTATTAAAAAACAATAGAGATTAATATATTAAAAAATATTTATTTTTTTATGTCAGATATACTTATTAAAATTTGTTGCTATTTATTCATAGTCAATAAAAAAACAACAACAATAGACTTTACTCTAGGTTCTAAAACTAATTAGTACGTAGCATATTATTATGTTATTTGTTGTAATTTAATAAATTGTTTAACTAAACGAATTCCATTTTCTTGGCTACATACAGTTGAGTCATGAGTCTAACCCGCTAACCACGTTCGTGCTCGTGCATTTTGCCCACTATACTATAGTATTAATATATAATATAGATATATAGGAAACTCCTTTGTCCTCTACAACCTAATCTTACGTAACTATACTACTTAAAATATAAGCACTTAAATTAAATTAATTTAGCATTCGAAATATTAACAAAAATTAACATTATAACAATATTATTTTAAATGTATAAATTGGAATGTGCTCTTTGATAAATTTATATTTTAACAATACCTACCAGCAATAAATTTATCGACGGGTCATACAATAGACACACTATAAATTAAACCAATGATTATTAAAAATATAAATTAGCAATATTAATGATAATATTACGTATATTTATCACCCATCGATCAATCACTAAGTAATACAGTTATTAGTATAATTTTATGGTTGAAAATAAATGCATAATCATAATATAAATAATGGTAATTATGGTAGCTATTGGTAAACAATGTGTATATTAAATCACAAATGTTCCAAAAAATAAATAAACGAGGAAGTTTGTTAAAAATCTTTGCAATTTCGAAAAATGAGTTCGGTACCATTGTGGCGTTGAAATATCAAATATTGTACTCATCACACAGGGCATTGTGAGTTACACAGCATCAAAACACCACCAATTAATGCGTTGCTCTATAACCGTTTCATAAGGTTTATATGTCAATAAGTAACATAACCTAGATGTTAATTGTATAAAAAAAAGCGATATTACAATGTAACTAAATTACAGTGTTTAATTTTTTTCTTTAAAAATACATAACAGTAAGTTGTCATTTAGGGGAAGCCGAAATGGGTAAATGCATATGATTCAACAAAAAAATGTACTTATATTATTTAACTAGTGGTAGTACCTAAAGTTCCCAAAAATAGAGCTCTTTGTAACAATAATAAATGTAAAATCTCAAATGGATAATGTCTATAAGGAACATACAAGTAATAATTTAAAATTACATATAGGTACCTAGTACTTACAATCTGAGTTAAAACCGTTTTATGATAATAATAATATTATATAGCTGCACGTATTATACCATAAAGTAAGCGATAGACTGATTCTCTCTATATTTTTTATAGTTAAATTAATTCGTAAAAATAAAGTCTATCACTGATTGATAACTTATATAATTTATATTAGGTATGTGAAATTATATTGGATATAATGAATTTTATATTTTATATTTTAATTTTTAATCAGTGGAATAATATTATATAAAACATAGATATAGTGAAGACTCGAAGACTGGAGATACATTTTGATAAACTAATTAAATAGCTGGTTGTTCTGAAGAGTATAATCTGTTATATGACATTGAAATCTGATTTGTGTGTTGTACGATACATTACGTTAACATTTATTTCGTATTCATGTTTTATAAATTAAATCCAATGCCACAGGATGACTATACTTTATGACACATTGAATGTTTTCATTTACTTTATTTTAATGGTCAGACATCGTCCGCAGTCAACGTTAGGTAAATATGTTTAGTGTTCACCGTTTAGTCGTATACCAACTCGTGGATTGATTTGAGTATACCCGAAATTTGGGTAAATAAATTATGTTTATTGTCTATTTGCACCGGCAGAAAGAACATCGTTCTAGACCACGGTTACGCGAGTTTTCCTAAACCTAACCAGTGGAAATCAAAAGTATTATCTGCATAGTGCATTTTAATCATATAATCATATGTTAAGGTTTAATACTTTCGATTCTACACTTTTCCATATATTCCTAATATGTATAGTAAATATTTATGAGTTATGTCTATGTATGGTGTAATTTTCATTATTAAAACATTATTAGTAATTAATGATTACTTATAATGTATGGTTAATTCGAATTTTGATTATAATATCTGTTACAAACACTATTCCTGTACGTATCATTTAAAATAACCGAATTAGGTAAAAAAAAGCAAACAATAATATGTCAAAACAATAATTTTAGTTATAGACTTTGATAGACAATCAAACTCTAAACATATGAATATAATTATTAATAACTAATTAAATACACATGTATTAGGTATGTTATTGCAATTTAATTAATTTTTTTCGTTATTATTATTTATTATTATAAATTGTTAAATATCGCTACCTATTATACAATCTACTATGCTACTGATTAACATTTTTACGAAAATGTATATATTTGCTGCATATATTTCATATTTATTATTATAATAAATTACGTATAGATTATATAACAATAATACTAATTATTAGCTTATTAAGTAGTTATCAAATACTATGGATATTAAATTCATCTTGAATTTATGCAACTCGGAGTATGGACTTCATTTTGAAACCTTTTTTTATTTCTATAGTGGCAAATTGAAAAATAGTAACCATAAATAGTAACACAATATTATGTTATAATCAGTGTGTTGCCATAATAAATTGAAAAAAGTTAAGTAAATACACGATTAACGGCATAATAATTATACATTACTTTAATACATTAATACTGCGTATATTTATGTATATTTAACAAACAATAACATTTAAATAGGTACCTATGTTATTATTTATTTGAACAAAGATTATACTTAAGTACACAAACTACCCGTTCTATACCTAGCTGTTACTTAAAATTCAACTTCCACGTTTTATATTGCGAAAAAAATAATTTTTTAACTTCCTATAATAATAATATTATGTAGGTACCTACCCATATATTTTCAAATAAATAATAATTATTTTTACAAGTGTGCACTGCGCCCCGACACTGCATCAATTTTTATCTCAGTCTACCATTTAAGGATTTTATGAAGTACCTAGGTAATTGATAAATTGAAAATATATCATGGATACAAATCAAAAATTATGGGTACCTACCTATGTTGTTGTCGATACTCTTTTAGTATAAATATTTTATACCTTTGTATAATAAACAGAGATCGTAAAGACATATTTGTGTTTAATTTCTTATTGAATGTCGTTGTAGATGGTAGATAAATTATACGTAGTATTTAATAATATATGACATTTCTGGGCACAATTCGAGGTTTCACATAGGCGCAACTCGCAATACATGATCGTCGTCATAATAATAATTATTCGTAGGTACTTTAACTTGAGTCTTGACATCGCCACATCGGTACTGCACGAATACACGCTACACCTAATCGCGATACAGTGGTCACGACAAGTAAAACATTAATGGTTATTTAGGTATTAACAGTTATTTCAAAACGTGTCTACGCAATATAAAAGTTCTATTTTATGAAATTGAATTACCGACCAATATAGAAATGTTCTTACGGGTTAACTTATAATATATTATGCGTGGAAAGAGATACAAATTATGTACCTATCTAAACAAAATGTTTTAAATCTTTAAATTCTTAAATTCGAATCTTTAAATTCGCATTAGGTATTAATATAATAACATAAATTATTTATTTTTATATTTATGTTAATACCTATAATATGAACTATTCAATACCTAATATTTATTTTTTCAAAATGATAGACGAGTCCTTAAATACTTAAGTTATTTATTTGAACGTCGAAGTTATATTATAATTTATATTAATTTCAAACTGAATATAAACCTGATATTCCAAACGCATTAAGAGGGACTGTTTAATAAAACTCCATTGGTTTACATTAATAAAGAATATTGTACCTATAGGTACTTAGATTACATTTTAAACAAATCACATTTGCAAATTGCTTAGTTGTTTATGGTTATTAAATATGATTTATGAATGACCAACAAAATCGAGGTTGGGCAAAATAGAGCATTAAAGTAATTTTGTTAAGTACCCAATAGAAATGGTTTCAATTTATATGAAAAAAATTGAATGCAATTTAATCTACACAAGTAATTTCATAGCAATTATAGACTAAGTAAAAGTTATTTAAATATGTGCAATGTTTAGTATCATATAATATTTGTTTGAAGAATGAATTTCGTTTTGTTTGTAGTTTGTACACCATATGCGCATTTAGGCAACTGTTTTATTTCTACGAATATTTAATTAAGTAACGCGATAACTATATCGGATGCCTACATATTTCGAAAATATTTTTATGTTCAATTTATATTGTAATACAACTTCAATTGACAATATCTTCATTTCATGTATTAAGTAGTATTAAGAAAAGCATGTTTTTAAAAAAAAAAATTTTTATTTTTTTATTATATTAACTCAACTTACAGTCTATAATAAATAATAATAATATAAAATATCCAAACTAACAGACAAACCGTCTCCGTTCAGAATCGTTTTTCTTATACCTACAATGATATTATATCATTGAATTCAAGTTTAATACAATCCATTATACATTGACCCAATTGTAGTAACCTACGTACTGTACAGCAGAGCGACATCCAATTACCCGTTTTTTTTTTTTTTTTTGAATTCCTTATTTCAAAGCAGAATATTTTTGGAAGTACTAGTGTACTGCCTAATATAACACACATAAACATCGAATATAAGATGAGTAGTTTATAACTTATAAGTATTTAATGTCTAAAGGTACCCTGAAAAATGTATGTTCATTATTCAGCTAATCTAAACTTAAGACACTTACCTAATTAATAAACTACTACAGATCAACATTAGATTTTTATAGATTGAAATACTTAGAATAATTCTCTACTTATAAAAAAAAAAAAAAAAAAACGATAAGAAATTGTAAAAAGTATAAATTTTCTAACAATTTTGTTATGTAGGTACCCACGACCATTTTTTAAAACTTAAATGTTTTAAGTTTTTTACTGAAATAATGAGTCGTTTATGTTAAATAGATCACTCCGTATACACGAAAAGAAATTAAATATTGTAACCATAGATAACTGAGAAGTTAGTAAAAAATACTATAAAATGCATTATTTGTATTGATATAATATAATTTAGGTAGGTAGGTAGATACCTACTATTTACCACGTAGGTAATGTAATACGTGAATGGTGAATATATTTAAATAACAATTGCCTAAAGAAAAAAATTGCTGAATAACATTAAACTTATCATCAACTGTATATATACTTATTGTTTTCTTTCTACACATTATATGCACATTGCACTCTTTTACCTTTATCAGAGTATTATTATTTATTATTTATTCTTTTTGAACGGGTTTGGTATTTATCTATATACAGATAAATAAAATTTAATATTTTTAGAATAATTTAAAATTGTGTTCACGTAACTATTCAAAAATGAACAATAAAAATGATATGATACAAAAATTCAAATGAGATTAAAAAAAAACATCATTATTATATGAATAACGCATAGAAAACAGCTCGGAAAACAGTATAAGAATTCTTATTTATTGTATACCTATTTCAACTGGTAATAATATATTTTCATAGATGTTGAACTCTCCATCTTATCTCTTATTATTATATTAATTCAACTTAAAGATTAAAAAACTATCCTTAGCAAAACTTGTTTGAAAAATCAAACAATTCAAAATACTTTGAATCTTTTACTCAATTCTCCTGAAAAACATTTGTAATTTTACAAATTCTTATCTGTTATTGCATAGTATTTGCCTCGCTTCGCTAACCTTAACGAAAAACATAGTCGTGTAATTGTTTTATGGCGTGGTATAAACTGTTTGAAAGTAATAATAAATCGTCGTATTTGAAAAGTATGAGTGGAGTTGTTTTTCCGTAAGATAGGTATATGTGGTTATATTTTATAATTATATAGGTAACTGCTCATAAAAAAACAATATTAATTTCATAATATTCCATTTTTATTATTATTATTATTATTATTTAGTAGAAAGTTGGAATAATACAGTACTTATAATAAATTTGATTAATCCTGTTTAACTGAACCTCATCACATTATCATCGAATAGGTAATTAAATTAAATATAAATACTTTCACTGTAGCTTAAACTTTTAAATTTAAACGGTTTAAAAACAAGTAAACTAGATACTTAAAGTATTTAAATACTTGCCTGTTAGATGTAAAATTGTTATAAGCTACTTACCAAGAGTTACGTAAAATTAATTACCAATATTAGGTACATAAAAATGTCAATTATTATACCTATATTATGTATTTATGTCTAATAAACAACAAATTATATTAGGAAAAACTAGAACAGTTACAATTATTAATAGATCCTTTAGAATAGGCTTGAAGTATTTTATATTTATTTGATATTTACATAATCATGAATCTTTAGAAATGTTTTTTAAAACATGGTTTTAGTTGTGCCACTGAGGATGTTAATTATTATTTTATGAAATAAATAATAACTACCGTCCAAATGAATACTATTCAAAACATATTTGCTATAAATTTCACAACTTTTTTTCTCAATATGTTGCGTTAAGGCTCATAAAGTAAAAATAAATAAATAGTTAAAAATATTTTTGCTCACCGAAATACGTTAAAGAAACTAGAAACACTGTATAAAAATTAAAAACTCAAATAAACCGTGTGGGTTAAACTTCTTTTAAACTTAGCATAATAAACACGTGTAGGTATATTAATGCATCATCGTGAAAACAATATAATAAGGCACGATATATATATAGATCAAATAAATTTACGAATAATAGAAAACGTTTCCGTCTATTATCTATGTGAAGTCTAAGATTATACCGCTACGTGGACTTCATTTTATTTTTGACTGAGAAAGAGAAAGCTGACCTGAATACCTTATGCATATGGTAACAGATGGTAAAAATTTTAATACAATACATTGGACAAAAATATGTATCGAAATTTGAGGTTCAATGGTCGTACATAATAATATAATGCGTATATTGTATGTTTTGTTTATTAAGATTATCTTTTCTCGGCACTTTTTTTAGTTTATGACATTTCTTGGTCATTGGTATAATAATAAGCAAATTACAAAAACAGCGGACATAAACATCGTTTATTATACGTAGCTTATTGGTTTTGGATAGATCGTGTAACACAAGCCAGTTGGACGTCAGACAAAAGATATTTTTTTAATTAGTTAAAATGTGTAATATTACTTGAATTACTAAAAAAATCGATTCTGATCTGTTCTAAATAGTTAGAAATCATTATTACAAATTGAAAAAGTAATTTATAAAAAAATTAATTCGAGATTGAGCATTTGAAGACATTGTGGAATGTGTCCACCATTAAGAAACGATTTAGCTCAAATAAATAATGTTCTGATTTTGGATAGTTCGTCTTCGCGCTTTCAAATGTGTATAATAGTAAAAACATCATCTCACGCCGAAGTAAGCGAAGCGAAACAACAACTCGACACTCTGTTTTGGTAGGTAGGTAGGTTATATCTTGACTACAGCGCTCAGCGCTTTTCCTATGCTTATTATAATAAATTATTACTATTATTAGGATATTGAAAATCAACACGTCTGACACGGTTAATTAGTTAAAAAGCGTTGTTAATTTATTTCATCGTTTTAAGTGACGATGTCTATTTGAAAATATGTTGTGAGATATTATGATGGATATTGATGGAGTTGAAGAATACCTACATAATTAAAATTTGATATTGGCATTAAAATCATAAGCCAACACATTATAAACATAAAAAACGAATACATAACGCTTTTAGACTTTAGAACTTGCCACTATCAAATATAACTTAATCGAGTTATAATATTTTTAAATATAAATTAAATAGATATACCTGTAAACGTTTATCAGTTCGTATAACAATCAAATTAGTAATGATTATTTTTAATTTTGTTACGTAAATAAAGGTTTACGATAGGTAGTAATATATCAGTTGTGTATCTATATAATTATATTTTACAAAGTCAAATAGTAATCCGAAATTACGTATACAGTAATTTTAAATAACTATTTTCAATCATGCAACATAATTTTAAATAATTTACAGTTTAGAATATTGTATGCAAAATATATAAGCCCACGCACTGACTATATTGATCACATGCTAAAAGATACATTTTAGGCGATCAATTTTCAAACAAGCAATTATTTTTTTAATTTTTAAGCCATAACAGATTTGTATCATGCATTTTGTGTTGGACTTTTAGACTGCGTTAATAATTGCTATAGGTACACTATATGAAGTATACAAAGTAAGTTTTTAAATTATTTTATCAACCACAGCGGAAACTTCCACAAAAAACGGGTTTCAGAGCGGAAATTAGAATAGTTACGAACAAATTCTAATTTGTGAATGTATAGTGTATACACAATTTCAATTTCAATTTAACACATTATTTCTGAACGACTGAACTTATCAATTTTCTAATACCATTATATCCTACAACACGGGGAAACATGAGATTGAGTTACACAAGTGTCACATATTATGGAGCGTTATCATCATCGTAAAAATGTAAGACCATAATATCAGAGCCGACATAAGCGTAATTTCATAGTAGACTATAATATTATAGTTTAGTTGTAATATTATTATGCTAATTTCTAATATCATATGACATTAAAACCGGTTACTCGCACGTGACAATATTATTTTTAAAGTCACCCGTAATTCATGTATAGTATAGACAGTATAATATGGCAGTTTACTTATGTAAACATTTATTTACTTCAACGTTACGCGAATATAGGAGCCACCTCTTTAGAGTAAAATGCAGGTCTGTTTTGAAAATGTAAAAAGTGGTAAAGTAATAATATAAATGTAATAATCGTTCATCCGCTCCTGGGACAATGTGACGCATCCAGCTGTGAGATGACCCACCCAATAACCACAAAACTCTGTTGCCGTCGTACATATTTTTTTCTACTTTTTTCGTCATCGATGACGTATGTTATGTACCATCATAAAATAAAAATACACACACTACAAGGCATATCAATAATATATGCGTGCAATTGTTCAGTTTTCATGGCCGTAATAAACCATACGCGTGTATACAGCCCGCATAATCTAAAAATCGCTACATAGTAACATAATATTATAGTAAGTGTTGAAAAAATTTTAATCATTAAAATATGAATAGTGCATATAGTCTATAATTTATATAAAAGGATATCGGTTCATCAATATTGTTGTCTGTATTGAGTACATAATATATGCACAATAATATTATAACACACAAACTGTATTATAAAGCAAATTCGCTCATTGCAATTTATGGCAATGAGTATAATAATGGACGGTATAGTACAAATTATAGGAAAACAAACCAGTTATTAAATAACTAATAAGGTGATATTATGTCCGATACGTAGGTACCTAAGATTTTATAAACTGTTATTTTTAGTCAAAATAATAAGCTATTATACCTACGCCGGTCGATTGTTGGAAACTGTAACCAATTGAAGATTACATTGTTTTAGTTTATATAGTTTAGAATATTTTATTACTAACTTAATATAATTATAATATAGAACCTACCTATCTATATAGGCTATAGAGGTACTATAGTATACCGTATAGGTATAATATTATACTCGAGAAGTTTAATTAAATAGTAAATACGTTATTTCAAATGTATAGTCACCTGCATAGTCTATGGTAGCCAATATGTTTGATTCTTTGAAATAATTATACATTTGTATTACTTATTACTCATTGTCTAATTATTCGACACGATAGAAGGATTTATCGATTACATTATCAATACGCCTAATTCTTCCAAATTTTAACTTTATAATTTTAACTACAATAGAAATGTAACCAAAATTAATTTCTACGTCGGAAAGAGATCTATTTGAAAAACCATAAAGTGATAATGCCTTTTCATGCCAGTAGGGAGTTTCCACTTTCTAAAAATTTACAATATGGCGTCTAAACATCTGAATACTATATGAACATTTAAAGTAATCCTATAGCTATCCGACAATAAAAACCACGTTTTTGTAATACATTTCTTGTACAACCAAACAACCAATTCGTTCCAATACCGTAAATTCCGTAAATAAATACAGGACTATATAAGAATATAACTAAATTATTTCAACCAAACTTATAATAATCTTATTAAAAAAAAAAGTTCAATATTTGTCTCCATTCAATGTTAATAAAAACATATAAGTGGTGTGGTAAATGAAATGTAAAGAAAAATATTTATTATATTGAATAGGTATCATTGTATCAAGGAAAATCGTATGTATAAAAACGTAAGCTAGACAACTATTTCTCTCAATGAACATATACAAAAAAAAAAACAAGTAATAAAATGTATATAAAATACTTAAGAAAAATTTAAAAATCTAGTTATTCTTTTATAATTAATTTTCATTAATGCATTATTGCTTAGATGGTGAATACTGAATTTACAGACCACAGTTCAATCAGAACATTTACGTCACTGAATACAATACAGTCAACGTAATTAGACTATACTATAGTAGTAAATAATTTATATGAATATGAAAAGAGAAAATAAATTGTTTAAATATTTCTTTAATTAATTAATTTGAATAAACATTTTTACATAGCATATTTTTAGTATATATTTTAATGATAATTAGCGCATAACTACATACATATTTTGAACTTTTTAGTGCATTCCGTAATCCCAGGACCTAATAATAAATTATAACACTGTAATAAAACCAGATGTTATTTTTTGAACAAAAATGTTCCTCACAAAGTCACGAAAAAAATATTAAAAACTGAGTACATAATTGTATACATATTTAATTTTAGTATATAAAACCAAATTCTCAAATAAAATAATAAATAAATAATATAGGTATTATTACATTTAAAATGTATAGTCAGAATTGTGTACCTCCTAGAGAAGTTTTAAGCACTTAGTTATTTATAATTTATATATCTAGATATATTGAAATGTATTAAATATTTATTTACGTGTATAAAATAAACATGGATAAACGACTTGACAAAACCAGTTATTCCTTGAATCTTTGTAATAAAATATGAAAATTAAATAAATATTATATCGATGTCACATAAATATTATTATGTTCTATGCTATCGTCAATATTATTAATAATTGATAATATAAAAATCATTAATAACATTATTATGTACAAAATATGTGCTATAAATTGTCTTAAAAGAAATTAAAAAACCTTCGCTAAATAATACTCAAATGTATAAGACTCAATATTTTACATGAATTATTTATGTCCGAATAATAATTACTAGATAATAGTTTTGGAAAAATGTTACGTACAACTAAAAAGTAACTTTAAAGATATTGGTATTGTAATATTATTCTAATTTAAAAAATTGTTCGATACACATAATTTTAGTAATACACAGTTGCAGAAAATATTCACTTTTCAATATCTAATTAATATTCATTTTATACAGATTAGTAAACGTTAATACACTTTTCTTTTAGATTCTGAGCGGCGTGATGATTGTTTTGATTTTACAATAATATGTTTTTTTTTTTGTCTGTCATCATTGTTTTTGTCCAGTAACACTGCTTCGATTTTCTTCAACAGTATCTTGTTCAATGGGAGAGTGATTCTAATTAGTACGTTTGGGAGGTCAAAATTTGAAGTTCTCAATAGTTTTCAAAAGCGAAGGGAAAAACAAACCAAAAGTTAAAGAAATACGGTAATTTTTACGCAAAATTTTTGATTTTGGTTTTTGGTGTAACTCTAAAACAAATAACAGTAGATAAATGCAATTTTCACTGAATGTTTGTATTAGCATTTTCTGTACACAATAAAATATTTTCAAAATATTTTGATTTGTTTTGAACTATTTACGGACATTTTCAGTTTCCAATTATTTTAGTTATTTTTTTCTATAAATGTCAATACAATTTAATTAGTTGGCTCAAAAACTTGAAAATGTAATACAAGGCTTCTGATATATTATTACAACAATAGTTGAAAAATATTAAAAATAACGTACCGTACGTTTTTTTCTTTTTAAATCTAAAAATATCATTAACACGAATTTTTTATAGTTATTTTATGTTCAAATAAATTTTGACATTACATATTAAATAACCAAGAATAACGATTTTAGTTATTTTTTTGTAGTTTTATAGTATGAATTCAACCACTTAGGTATCGGTACAATAATTAATAGGTAATAAAAATATAAAATATATAGTATAAAATATCCTAGACTGACAAACCGTCTCCGCTCAGAATCGTTTATCGTATACAATGACATCATATCATTGAATTCAAATTTAATACCATCCATTATACAGTGACCCACCTGTAACTCACTATACAGCAGAGCGACATCCACTTGCCCACTTTCTTTAATGAATATGGACACTGGACAGTTACAGTTCCCGGGCAATTCGTATTATTTCACTTTATATAGCTTCATCATATTATTATAATACATATTTATATATTTATGTTTAATGTTTATATATATTATTTATATTTATAAATATATATCCTTATATTATAACGAAGCTATATAGTGAAGTAATACGAGTTGCCCAACACAATATATTATTACTATAATATTAAATTCAAAAGCAATCATCCCAATAAAAGATCGATTGTGAGCAGAGCTAGGTATGTAAAACCACCGTGCTGATATGATTGAGAAAAACTATTTGACGGTTTTCGGTAAATATTTCCTAACCATAATTGAAAGTAAAAACCAATTTAATAACAAGAAAAATCGAACTTAATATTTTTGGCTTATAACCAGTCTTTAAAATGATTCACCTCTATAGTATATTAATACTTTATTAGGTATGCCTACTAATAAATATAGTACTCACTACTCATTATAAACTGCGGCCTGCGAATATAAGATACGTAATATATTTGATAAGACTGACATCTATATAATAGGTACATTTATCTATATACGATTATTAATATTATTAATATTATTCATCCAAGACCACACCTATATACATAGTTATCAATTACCATAATATACTAAATATTTTATTATTCATTCATAATAACACATTCCTAGTCCGCAGAGTCATAACGGAATAGGTGTATCATTGTATCAAATGTGTTTATACAATTTATTTATACTTATATTTTATTATTTTATACACTCAAGCGTATCTATACCTACCGTACTGCATAATATTACAATAACGTGCCATGCTAAAGGTAGCGTGCGGTTGGTCTAACCAATTAGTTAATGAAAAACTCGATTTACGAACTATGGTAGGTAACGACAATGTTATACAAAATATTGCCAATATAATAATTAATCTACTTAACTTAATTATAATTTCAATGCCGTGTATATATTATATATGGCTCTATGAAGGTACATACTTATAAGCCTACACAGATTTTCATAGTCTATTTAATGATCACTTATCAGTAGTCATCACTGTTAGGCTGTTCAAATATATTTTGAATATTAATTGAAATTATGGTAAAGAGGCATTTCAATACGGATTTCAAGTCACAATAGATAAAAATATAGTGTAGAAATAGTAGAATTATAATTTTCGATCACCTGCTAGGCAATATATTTTAAATTTCATAATGAGTGCATACATTTTCGTCAATTTCATATTTGGAACACTACCTACTTAAGGTTTATCATGAATAGTGGGTTTTATAATTAAAAACCGGTGGGTAGACAAAGTTGTAACTTGTATTATGGGTGCAGGGTAACAGTATATTTTGGTTGAATAGTTTCGCTTAAAAAAAAATGATGAAGCAGATTCATTAATTTTAATGGCATCTTTATATTTTGGAAATGTTACTTTTAATAATATGTTGATAGGAAATTAAGCAATAACTATAAAAGAGCTAGAATTCTTGTGTGGCAGAAATTTTAAAAATGTTAAGGTACTATTCTTTGGGTTTGTATACAAGTTCTTATTGTAAACTGTAAATACCTACATACTCATAACTTAATTACTTAAGTAATAACAAACAATAATTCCTTACTTGTGATGATAAAAAATCGATAGTAAGTAGGTAACTATTAGAATACCGGGTTGCATGAATAATCACTGAACATTTATAATCAATAGTGAGCAAATCACTATACATGTCATTGTACACATTGACATTACTTACACGTGATTTAATGACCCATTGGCCATTATGATTGGTTGATGGTTCAATAATATTAAATAATTAAATAATCTAAACAATCTTAAGTAATTTAAATTAATCAATTTGTTATCTACCAGGCATAACCATATCATTGATTATTTGCTATGGTGCGAGGGGGGGGGGGGGGTTTAAGGAGCATTAATTACAATTATTAGAAGCGTAATATTATATTATAAAAGTGTCCATAGTTATGCCTATATATGGTTAGGTTGAATAAACACATAATTTATAAAATAAAACTATTTAAGTAAATACCTAACCAATAACCCTGGGCCATTTTAAAAAAAATTGTTTTTATTAAAACAGATGAAGATGTAATTTGTTATTGAGGTGAAACCGCTTGCGGCTCTGGTTCACGTGGCCCCTCGAATATGATGAGATCCATGTGGCGCTTTGGAATGTGTCCATCCCACCACCACTGCTGCCATGTATACAAGGATTGCCATTTAATATTTACGTAATCTTATACCTTCAAGTTCAACAAATATTTGATACTTGAAAGACAGTAGGTATAATTTATAATATTACAAAATAATACGAAACATTATTATATCAGCTACTATCTAGTTCGCCGTAGCCAGTGTCGTGTTAAGAGGAGTTACAAAAATAGAGGGAGTTTTGGCCCGGACGGAATATATTTAGGGGCGAAAATTATTTGATATCGAGACAAAACGAAAGTCTTGTAGTTTTGTAATTAACAATAACTTTTAGGAAGACTTATTGATTAAATAAGAATAATAAGACATTCACGTTTTCGACTTTAGAAATTATATATTGTGGCGATATTAATGTTCTAACTTATATACCGCCCACCACATTGATGTGCTGATATCGCGTAAGCGCGTGCAAGTAGACCGTTGCACCCTTTCTATTTTAGTTCGTATTATTTTGGAGTATAAATTATATGCCTAAAATACGTCTGCAGTAGTACGACTATATACATCCTAATGCAGAATCGTATTGTTTTATGTTTCCCCATATTATGTTAAGCTTAAAGGAAAGGACAACACAAAAAAAAAATTATTTAAATTATTTTTAAATGTTAAATTATTGTAACTATGGCTATATGAAATGATTTGGTGAAAATCCGATGTAAAAAAAATTATTACTTTAAGAGATATTAAGAAATGTAAAATAGTCGCGAGACGTCATTGGGCCCTACTCACCGTAATTGCCTATCGTATACGTGTAAAAGTTCCTCGCTTCTCACAACGATTTACCCTCCTAAACATTTTATTTTTGAAATTTAATTTACGTATAAATGTGTGGTTTTATGTGTTGTA
>NC_042493.1:10058335-10060485 GCF_005508785.2 Acyrthosiphon pisum | reverse complement strand
TACTTATCAGGTTTATCATAGATTAAAATAAAATTGTTGATAACGAATTAAAGGAAAATATGTATCATGATACATCATCCTGCGGGTTTATTTGGATTCCCCGGATGTTCAATTTTTAACCAATTTTAAATAAACCTGATATAGGTATAGTTTTATAATTTTTTTTTTTTTAGTTTGTCATTTCACATTTAGTATTTACGCGTTTCGTATTTGTAAAAATTGTATAAGCGTACAAGAAAATATGTTCAGTATATTTAATTTTTTTTTAAAAAACAGAATAATTCTGTTATTTTTCATTCAACTTTAGAGGACGTGATACATTGTATTTACAATTTTAAAATACTCATAACTCACGTTAAAATTAAAATATACTAAAAAGCATTTGAAGTTACCTAGATAATAATCTTATCTTTAGATTTTATAAGAGGTCAATTCAATCTAATTTTTAAATTAACGGAGCTACACGTGTTCTGCTTAGCGTAAAATTTGCTATGTTACGCACTTGTAAGACGGAGACAACACATGACAACCGAATCAGTGTTAGTTGAAACATTAAATACTGAAAATAGTGAAGTTCCAGTTGCAAGTATAAATTTGTTTGACTCAAATTCGCCGGACTTAGATTTAGGTGATTTAAACACAGGCCTGGAGCAATCAATATTAAAGGTAGATAAGGTGTTTTAAAAATTAAAATAGTACCTACGTAGTCAGCCAACAATACATTTTTATAATTTTTTTTTTCTATAGTATACAGAGTGTCCCGTGAAGATATACCCATTAGACGTAGAAGGGGACTCGCCGCCCGGACAAAGACCGGTGCCTTGCTGTTTTACTTATCTACTAAAAAAATCATGAGATTAATAAAAATAAAATGTTGAAAAGTCAAAATGTTCACAAAAATAAACTTTTTCAATTGTTTTAAAAATAAAGAAATAACTGTTTTACCAAAAAATTAAATAAAATTAAAAAATAAATGGTAGGTAGTCCTTGACCCTTGTTTCTGTGAGTCCAATAAAAAAACAGATATATGATATATTTATTTATATTTATTATCTCAGTAAATATCGCAATTGGTAAAACCTCGGAGGACACCTTGTATACCTATTACCTAAGTATTTTTACTTTTCTATAAAAAAACTCCAATTATTTATTTTTAATTATCATGTAAGTTAACTTATCTCTTTCACCAGTTAAGACTTAAGATACAATTAAATTAATTTGTTTACTGTTTATAATTGTATGTGTATAGGTAGCTGGTAGATAATAATATTGATAAATATACAGATAATATTTAAAAACTTACTATAATATGATATACTTATTTGTCCTATTTTAATATTGTAATCTATAGGAACATCACACATATGACATATAGGTATTATGCTAATTTAAGCATACAGATAAAATACTAGTATACTAGAAATAATAGAAAAATATTATTAAAATAATAAATATTCAGTTACTATCTAATTATGAATAATATAATTCTGGCAAACTTTTCCATTTTTTGTACCACTGTGTTAGTTACATTATTCATTTTAGATTCTAAAATTCTAAAATTTAGAACATTGGTATGACACCCATACCGTATAGACAAATATAATTTTGGTAACTATTATAACTAGATGAAATTGTACATTTGAAATAGGTAATATGTTTAGTACCTAAGTTATTCTCTGTCAATATTGTAATTAAGTACGCTGTATATAGTATTTTGTATTGTTGTAAATATCCTATGTACTATAATATATTGTATTAAGAGGCTGTCAGCGCACTATTTATTTTCTCTCTCTGGCTCACACACAACATAGACAAAATGCATTTACGCAAAATCATTTTTTCTATGTATTTAAGTAATCTTAGAATAAAGTCACCCACGACAAAAAAGATAGAGAATAATACTTTTGAGGGAATGACATATCAATTTGTCTAAATATTGTCTCAAAACAATTTAAACATCATTTAAATTTACAACATTTTTTATTTATTTTGAAAGTGGAATACAAAGTCAAATATTAATAAAATATAAAATTGATATGTCATTCCCTCAAAAATATTATTCTCTATCTTTTTTGTAATAAGTGTCTTTACTCTAAGATTACTTAAACGCATAGAAAAAATTATTTTGCGTAAATGCATTTTGTCTATGT
>NC_042493.1:10041717-10058148 GCF_005508785.2 Acyrthosiphon pisum | reverse complement strand
AACGAATAGTGCGTTGACATCCTCTTAAACATTTTTTTAGGTGTTAATTACTTGCATAAATGATTCTCATTCAGTAGTTAGGGCTTCAGCCTCCCCCCACCCCAAAAAAAAATCTCAAACACTATTTGTGCTTATGTGGTTAAGTGTCGGTTAACTTTAACCGGACATTGTAAGAGCGGCCCTTAGATTGTTTCGTTTATGATTTATTAATTTTTTTTGTTTTAAGTATTTAATAATTACTCACCAAAGTTAATTTATGAGTAATCATTGATATTATTATTTTAATGTAGTTAATAATGTCCATTATTTAAAAATAGGTGTACTTGCCTCAGAAAATTCTTTAGTTCGCCACGCCACTGTTAATACCTATTCTGCTGTTCTACACATTGGCATATCTGCGTTCACGTGTGCCGAAACGATGGTATAAATTTATAAAAATGTGTACCTTAAACCGATAACGATTAAAACATAATCCGGATTCCAGACAGGGCTGGTCGGGATGGAAGAAAACGACGTTTTATAAAAAGACGTGCATATTTATTACAGATTGATCTTATTTTTGTTTGTATACCCAAATCGGATTTAACTCGGCCGAATAAAAATCAATAAGGTCGGTGGCACAACTGAAGGCGACATCTTTCTAAGAATACATTTTTTTGTCGATAATGTTTATAATGTTATAAAAAAAAATAGAAATAGGTTTTAATTCACGCCGTCTGCACGTCTACCAGTTTCACAGACCGTTGTTATATCGATGTACCGTTATCGGCCGCGCCGGCCGGGCAAACGTCATTCCTTATAATCATTAGAGCCACCGCCGCCACTTAAAACATTATAAAATAATCTCGATACTCAACTACTGTATTATAATTATAACAGTAAATATTAGAGACGAATGTAAAGGCCAGCAGATATTAGTCGTTTTAGTATTTTACGATAATCTGTGACGCTTTTCGAGTGTTGGAATTGAAAAATTTAGGTACGTAAACTTCTGCTCTTGACGCGTTTCCCGTTGGAATTGGGCCTGGGAGATCCTTCCGCCGAGATATTATAGAAAACAATACACCCCCCCCCCCCCCGCCCTCATATAATAACTCGATGGGAATAAAACCTAGCAAATTCCGTTATCTCTGTTCCCCACCACCACAGGACAGGATACGTGCAGGGTGTAGGCCGAGTGCCGAACCCGACGAAATGGGCCCCCAAAAACAAATAATAAATTGTTCGTTTCGTTACGATTTTAGAAATACGCCGTGAATGCCGAATAGCCACGGGAATAATAGACATGTATTTATATATAATTAGGTAAGTCGTCGTAGTAGCGCAGCGCTGTAAAAACACGTTTTATCGTTATCGTGACTGGCCATGGTTATTGCCGCGAACGCATGAAAACACGACACACATTTTAGATACCTACGCCCGTTATAGAACTATACGTACTTGGAGTATTTATACTTTTAATTTTATTGGAATCCGAAAAGTAACAAGTAGATACAGTTATTTCGTTTATTACGATCGAACACGATACAATACAGATAGGTCTATCTATTACATAAGGTAGACATAAAAATAAATTTGAAACGAGTTATTTATGGACATTTGCATTCATTTCAGAATAAACATACTAATTATAATGCTTTACTATTAGTGTGCTTACTATAAGTGTCTCTAACCATGGATACCTAACTTACTAAAACGAATTGCACTATTTAAAAAATATAAAACGCAATCATGTAGTCAAACACAATACTCTTTATCCATATGATTATTATGGCACGATACACTAAGCTTTTGAGTTATGAGGTAGTTACAAGCCAGTAAGGTACCCACAATTTTAATTAAAAAACAACGGTGCAAATAGCCATAATCTTTCAATATTTCATTTTCGTAGCCCTTTTTATATTCGAGGTCCCCAAATTAACGTTATTGCTATGACCAGTGACCACCGTCGTCATTGCTTACTGAATACTGAGTATTGAGTACCTACTGTATAACTAATCAATCAATGTTTACTGGGAAAATGTATATATTATTATAGTATTTTTGTCACCTGTCACTAAAGGTATTTTAGTCATTGGTCGTGCCAATTGAATAAGTCGTAAGTACGACGAAATCACGTGGCAACAGGTATTTATTTGGTCGGGACCATACAGGCCCTGAAATAAAAGTCTTCCGGTAAGTCTTTCTATAAATAAATGTACTTAAAGTAGGGTGAAAGAGGTCAGGGGGAGGGCAAAGATAGCACATGACTTGGTATATGGCACATGAGACATGAGTACATGACTATATAACTATTAATATCGAGAGAGAGAAAATCAACAATATTTGAAAAATATAGCATACCACCATTAGGTCTAATCATAATATTATATTATGAACATATTATTATGTATCAACTATCTCTTTCCAACAACAATATTGAGTGTTAACGTCTGTCAAAAGACAACATTTGACCACGATAGCTGCTATAGTCATGGGGTACGTACTGTAATATTAATAAATAATCAACTCATGACGTCTACGGCCGGCACTCACCACTTTCAGATGTTTGAGCGACGGCAGGACGGGCTGCAGTTCGCTGATGACGGACATTATCTTGTCGCCGGACAGCGCCTCGCTGCCATTTAACAGGTTCATCACTTGGTCCTTGAAACCCTCCATCGGGCCGGAATCGATCACGGCCAGAGAGCCCCGATGCGCCCGCGGTGTTTATGCGAGATTGACTTGGGAAATCGGAGGCCCTATCAACAACGATGCTATTACGCCGACGAAGCCGTAGATGATGCGAGGGCGACCTTGTCTATACACGGAGCGGACTGCCGTAGTGCCGTGCAACCGGTGGCGAGACTGGTGAAGTGGCGAACGTGTTTCGGTGTAGGCACTACTCTATGCGTGCAGTGTTGTTGTTCGTACCGAATGCGCGCGCGGCGCACCGGGTCGACGGCCGCGTCCGCCGTTTCCCCCTCCCACCACCGCGTGCCGTCCACAACACCCGAATCGGTGGGGACCCGGCAATACCGATACGTTTCTGATCGTGTTCGGCGGTTCCGAACCGGTCGGGATTTCGTACTGTCGAGCGCCGTCGTCGTCGTCGAGCCTGGCTGGCGGCTACGGGCGGCGCGGCGTCGGCGGTCACAAAATTTTTTTGCACGAGTAATGTGTGTCGTCCTCCCGCGCGTGTGCGTGCGCGAGTCGACGGCCGTTGTTATTATTGTTATTATTGTCGTATGCGGCGACTGACCACTTGACTGCCCCCGTGCAATTTATTAATGTGCAATGTTACGTTATTTTCATGGCTGTGAATTAAATGCACACCAACAACTATGACATTTGCATGCACTTAGATGTACTGACAAATATGAAAACATGCAACAAGTATTTTTCTAAAATGCGAAATTTTGCAAAATTAGGTATTGCAATTAAATCACAGTCATGTCTAAGGCTTGAAATAAGTACCTTGTCGAGAAGATTATGCGTACAATATTAAAAATGCATTTAATCAAACGTATATTATTAAGAAAAAAATAGATAAGGTTCATAAAAAAAACGGATAAGTGGATGTCGCATTGTCGCTGTACAGTAAGTAAGATACAAATAGGTCACTTTTTAATTGATGGTATTAAATTTTAATTCAATGATATAATATTATAATATCATTGTATACGAAAAACGATTTTGAGCGGAGACGGTTTGTCAGTGTGGACATTTTATATCATATTTATATTGTTAATTGTTATTACTTATTATTAAGACGGCAGGCGGCGCTGGTAAGTTGAATTAATATTATAAAATTACAACAAAATAACCAAATTCGTTACTCTCGGTTATTTAATATGTATTTTCGTCCAAATTTAAACACAAAATAACTATAAAAAAACTGTGTTTTACATTTTTGAGATTTTTTGGTTAAAGAATAACCTACTTACGTGAAACCTTGTTTTAAATTTTCAATCCTTAGCTACCTATAAAGTTGAACATTTTATAAATTTTTAGATATAAAAAATCGTTTTTTAACTATAAA
The DNA here is from genome assembly GCF_005508785.2 of Acyrthosiphon pisum. Taxonomy (NCBI): domain Eukaryota; kingdom Metazoa; phylum Arthropoda; class Insecta; order Hemiptera; family Aphididae; genus Acyrthosiphon; species Acyrthosiphon pisum. The sequence continues at coordinate 10,054,127 of NC_042493.1, read as the reverse complement.
TTTGATAAGTTTTGTCAAAATTGGAACTTAAAATGCTTATAAAAAAAATTGTACGTATGTATTTTTAATATTTTTCCACATCTATATTGTAACAAAATACCAGGAGCCTTGTTTTAATTTTTCATGATTTTTGACCCAACAAATAAAATTTTATTAACATTTATAGAAAAAAAAACTAAAAAAATTGAAAATTGAAAATGTCCGTTAACTCCTCGAAAATAAATATTTTAAAAATTGTATTAAGTAGTAATTTATTGTATTAGGAAATGATAAAATAAGCATATGAGATAAATTTTAAGTGTCTACAGTTAAAATTTTGCGTAAAAATTACCGTTTTTCCTTAATTTTTGTTTTGTTTTTCCCTGCACTCCTGAAGAACCAACTAAATTCGCTTTCCTATCGGCTATCAAGATACTGTTGAAGAAAATCGGAGCAGTATTACTGAACCAAAACGGTGATAACAGACACAAAAATTTAAAAAATTTAAAAAAACACACATCATTGTAAAATCAATACATTCATCGCTCCGCTCAGAATCTAAAATATTGTTAGAAATAATTTATGAAAGATTAATCTTAAATAATATTTATAATTGATAAACTTTTTATATTTAAATAATTAGTACTGCGTATTGCCATAAAACGGCGAAAATGTTCTCCACCCAAATATGCAATAAAAACATTTAAAAAATAGTTATTATATTATAAAATTGGTATATGGACTACATTATTACTAATGTCTAAAATAGACAAACATATTTTGTAAAATTTAATTTAAGTAAATTCAGTTTTGTGGAATAACTTAACTCAAATTGCAAATTACTGTAACGAAATTACTTTTTAAGTAAACCCATTTTATTGCAAGTAATGTAGGTATATATATATTTAAGGTTACTTTTTTGTATTCAATGTTACTAAATTACTCGTTATTTTTTTTTGGTTTAATATATTTTTAGAACATACTGATAATATTGTGTGTAAATATTAAAATATATCATAAAATAACTTTAAGTTATACCTAAGTATTATAATTTATAGGTAAAATTATCTGAACTGTAATATTTTTGTTATAGCTATTGACTATATTTGATGATAAAGTGTTACTTTTAGAATGGAATTCTATCTTTAATCTGTGTTGTATCATCGTGGACAGCTCACGGTGTCGGCGTTTGCGCGTACAGCAGCGTTCGTTGTTCGAACCATCAATAATAATAATAATAATAATAATAATAATAATAGTGTGGCTTGTCGCGTCGCGTTGGCTGCTATACAAGTCCCGCCATGCGACTGAGAGTAAGTAACGCCCGCCGCTACTAGTTCACGGATGGGTGACCAGTCCACTGACCACCCGGGTTCGTAGTAGTAAAAACCTTGCCACACATACACGGGCTTAAGTTCAATAAAAATAATAATAATATTTAATACCTAATATTAATAATAATAGTGTACCTACCAAAATTAGTATCTGTTAATAATTTCATATTGTTGATTGTCATTATTTAGATTATATACTGTCGTATTGACAACATGATTATTAAGCTCCAGTGATATTTCTGAAAAAAAGTAACTTCTAATGTCATTGTCAATTGAGTTACTTTTTAAACTCAAAAGTAATTTAACTTGACCAAATACAAAAAAGTAACTTAAAACATACAACGTATATAATAGTCTTAAACAAGTAAATATATTACAACTTCATATAAATATAAGACTACCTAAGGATCTAAGCATTTTAAGATCCTGAAAAATATATATAGAACACTAAACATGCAGTGTCGGACAGGGCCACGGATTAAATTATTAATTCATGATGGACAGAGTCGAAAAGGCCACCCCTAAACTGATTTGGTATGGGTAACAACAAATGTTTTGATAAGCCCAGAAACGTACATGTACACACCACACGACTTTTCCATTTTCACCGTGACATCAAACATGGTAAAAATAACAACAAATACAATTTTATCATTGGTTTCATATTTATTTAAATTACAATACAATATTTTCATAATTTACATATTTTTATTTATTATTAATAATAAAAATATATAAGATATAATAAAAACTTTAACAAACTAAATATGAATAATATCTCAAATCAATAACCATTTATCATTGATATAACAGAGCTTCCTTAATAACTTGAGAAATATTAACAATCTTAATGAATTAAAAATTTTTTAACTTTTGAAAAATATACGTTCGCATATTAAATAATAATAATACAAGTAATCAGTCATTGCGCAATCGACTAGATAGGTATGAGTTTATTTGTACATAAAGGTACATAACTATCTACAATTCGTACGATGGTAAATGGTAATGTCATTATTTTAATAATAGTTGAGAACTTCACAAGATTGTGAATTTGTAAACATAATATGTTATTATTACCTACATATTATATTTTGTGTTTTTAGATTTGACAAAGTGTTCATTTTCTATTTCTATTTAATCTTCTGAACAAATAATAATAATTCATAGGTATTAGGAGCCCTAAATGACCATAATTAGATCTGTGGCCCATCCACAATATTGCGGACTAGCGGTCAGGAGCAGTCTGACTCTGAACAAGTATATATTATAATATATTTAGGTATATATACCGACTTACCGAGTTCTCGGAAGAAATAAATAATACGTTTTCACTAATAATATGGCGGACGATATGCAATTCGTTCCAGCGACATCAGTTGATGTAAAATGTCATTAAACATAATAATATAATACACAAAGACATATAAACATCTGTTAAAAAACCAGCGCACAAATATGACTCCAATCCATATGGTACAAAACGGCTATGTTACTTATTACTATTATCAGTACAATTTTCAACAAAAAAAATATAGATTTTGAAAATGTTATAAATATTTTTCTATTTCATGCTATACCTTGTAGCTAAATATTTAATGATTTTTATTATTATACTTACCAACCTAATGAAAAAAAGTTAACAAATGTTAGCAATAAAATAATAAAATATACCTAACTTATTACTATTATTTTGTTATATCCTATATCCTATGGTTTTTAGAGAATATAAAGAATGTTTAATGACGTTATAATAGTATCATAAAATAAATTGGAATTCGTAGAGAAAATAATTCTAGAGAAATTCTTATATAAAATAAACTAAATTATGAGCAGTCACCGCACGAAGCCGACGTAAAACAATATTTCTATCAGTTTATTTTTATCATATACCTACTACACCTATCATAACCTACACGGCTACAATGAACACTTATCTTTTTGCACTGATTACTATTATCCTTATACGTGGGCTAACGCGTACCTATAGGTTTTTTCTCGTTTTTACAACTCAAGTACCTACCTAATAATAATTGGTACAGTAATCGGTTTATCGTTTTAGAAAAATTGGGTTGAAAAATTGTAAATTTGTAATGTTGTTACACCAACGCTATTAAACTGCAACACTTAAGGTTTCAACATGTTTGTACAAAATTCCTTAAAAGATTTTGTAATATATAATGTATATTATTAAATATATTGTAATTATTACAATAATATACCAAATATAGTAATATAAGTATACAACTAGTTGTTATTAAAACTGATAAATAAATACCGACCACGAGGTACCGCCCTAGAATAGTGTATATACGATCGTAATATAAAATATAGCTTTTAATTTATATATTTAAAAAATGTCATTGTTTATAATAAACAATAATAGACGTATAGTAACGATAACTTTCAGAATCTTAAGAATCATTTTTTTAGACAAAATGACAAAGTAACCAAATAACAAAAATTGTTTAAAGAAAAATAAATCGTTATTTTAAGTTTAAATATCAGCTAATTATCAAAATATGAACTTCAATCATTCAAAACGTAAGGTTTAATACATTTATTAAACAATTTGAAGTTTAAATACTTAGGTATAAAAAAAACTGTCATTATGTATTTTTGATATTTTAGATTTTGAGTGGAGTGTATGGAATGTTATGCGTGTTTTTTTTTGTGTCTGTCATCACCTTTTAGTAAAAGTACTTAGATTTTCTTCAACAGTATCTTTTCTGATAGGAAAGTGATTTAATAAGTACTTTGGGTCAAAAGTAAAAATCCAGTAAAATCCTGGTAGTAATACATTCCCAGTAGTTTTCGAAAGAGCCGCGAAAAACAAAAAACAAATTAAGGAAAAACGGGAATTTTTAAGAAAAATCGATTTTGGATTTTGGTGTGACTCTAAAACAAATTACCGTAGATACATGGCATTTTGACTGAATGTTTATATTAGCATTTTCTATACACCATAACATTTTCAAAATATTTTGAATTATTTTGAGCTGTTTCGGACATTTTCAGTTTCCAATTTATTTAATTTTTTATTCTATAAATATCAATAAAATTTTATTTATTAGATTTTGTAATAATATGTTCCAATTTTTTTTTTTTTGTAAGCGAAAAATTATTTTAATCCACTGTTTTATACTATAAGATAAAAAATAACAATATAATTATACAATAAATTATCATTATAAAATAATAATACAGACCATCTCTGATAAGAATTATTTTTTGTATACAGTGATTTATCATTGAATACAAATCGAACGCATCTATTACCTACAATAACCTCAACTCAATAACGAGGTACCTACACATGCCAGATACTATACATCAGTTCTATTTCACGGGTTTTTCTTTTTTTTGCGGTTCCGTGTCTACTAATAACATAATTTCCAATCAAATAATAAATAGTTCATCAACTTATTAGAGCCATTTTATTTTACCCTAGTTCCAAGAAAGTATTACTATCAAATTTTTAATAGAAAATAATATATCGAACAATTCACAGTAGCTGTGAACAACTGTTGTTCTCGAAAAATATATTTAAATATATTTTCTCACCCTCTCATTTTAAATCTAACACTAAAATTCTATAAAATGCTATCGCCTGTCAATACTGAAATGGTTGTAATAGGTAATATTATTGATAGTACATAATATCATAACCATGATCTTTTAGCTTGATTTTAAATTATGTTTTAAATATGTTTAATACTACATATACATGATAATTTAAATAAAAAACTTGTTTACTTTACTACGGCATACATACAAAACAAATGGGATGGCACATAATATATACTTCTATTCATGGCTGTTTTGCGGTTTGGTGGCGCCCCTGGCGAATCACTGCATTTATGCCCCCCCCCCCCCACCAAATTAAAAATCTGCATTACTTTAAAAAAACCATTTGAAAAAAATAAAACATGTAAAAATACATAGTTCCTATATATCAAGTAATAACTAATAACCTTTAATCATTTTCCCACAATTCTATGAGGCTTGAGAGTAAATCCTGTGAAGTAATTTTTGTTTATATAATACATCGTACATTCGTAACACCCTTCCAAAAATAGGTATCTGGAAGTAGATTATAGAAAAAGTATTATAATTGAGGTATAGTAACTAATACGAGAAATTTTATTTTCAAGTTCGATAAAATTGTGGAAATTTTGAAAACCGGCACCGGGACCCTTAATTAATTTAGCTATTCTTCTTAAATATTATAGTTCGTATGAGTGCGAGTGCTTAAAAGTTAGAAAAATGAATTACCATAATGTTGTAGGTACTCATGTAAATTTTACGTCTACGAAACTACGTCGACACTCGGCAGCAATTCAACAGAAAAGAAAACCATTGTACTTCGAGTGTACTGTACTTTATATATCTTTGCTATAGTAGACAATAATAATTTGTTGACAGTTTTATTTGAAGAAAGATTATAATAATGTGATAGTCAATAGCGATTAGTCGATAATACGACTAGCCCGACGGCCGACATCACAAAACGATAATAAAGAAGTTTAAATAACATTTTGTTAATGCCTAATATCGGAATAACAGGAAACGTATATTTTGGAAACGAACTGTAGTTAATAGTTATGCTATAAATACATACCTAATCTATTTTATGAGAATATGATTCGCATATAAATATTAATCATACACACATAGAAATATGGTGTCAATACTTAACACATTTGAATGTAAATTTCCAGCTGGAGTAAACTTGGTGTTGAAATAATATTAGCTAAAAGTTAAACATAATTTAGTATACCCAACACTTATTTGATGTTGGCCAGGCACTAGTTGTTGTTTGTATCACATTTTAAATATTTCAAAAAATGCAAAATTTATTCCTGCGGGCTTCGGTTTTGATCTTCATACTGGTCATTACGTATAAATATAATATACTCTGTCCAGCCTAAGAGCTTACCGGGCGGCGGACGAAAAAGGTCGAAACCCGCGCATGCATTCACATCACAGGCATCAACATAAATAATTTTTATATAATAAAAATAGAGCGAGGCTCTTCTATAGTAAGTCATTAAAATAAATAAACATATTTCAAATATTACGTGAAAAATATTACATAAGTAGTACTGCAATTTGCGCCCCTCTTAGAACTCTTAGAATTGCGCCCACAGGTGCAAATTGGGGGGGGGGGCTTTAGGGGCTAAGCCCCCCAAAAATGTCCATAGCCCTCCCAAACATTTCCTACATTTTGTTTAAAGCTTATTCAATATTATCAAAGTAAGGCCCTATTAGCCCCCCAAATCTCAAACGCTATTTTCGCATGATATAGGTAGGTACTTGAAGGGTAATTTTCCAATTTAAAACGTGTATGATATTGCGTCATTGTATATTATTTATTAATCATAATATTATTATAATGTAGTAATGTGTAAATAGGATGTGCGTGAAATATATAAGTATTTTAACAGTGGTGTATTGGGGGGTATACGGGGGTATACGGCGTATACTCACTACTCTAGTTTTTTTTTTAGCGTATACTCTCTAAATAAACGACGATACGCGGGCATACGGCCGTATAGCCCCGTATACCTATTCGAATTTTCAGTGATAAAAACAAAACGTTCTGTAAATTTGTAATTTTAATTTCTCAGATAGAATATTACTTTACTATATTTTAGTTTAATATAATAATATTAGCTGATTATCAAAAAATATTTTGGGAACCAATTACCAGTATCAGATAGTAGATACCGATATAAATATATTATGTCTATTTTTAACTCGTTATGCTTGTTAGTTTATAATAATATTATTTATATTAGTATATATTCTCCGTACCTCAATATTCTGAATCGTTTATATTTATAACAATGTTTATTAAAATTGTTTAGAAAAACCATCGTCTTTAATCATTAATAAGCAATCACTAACCAGTAAGTTACTGGCAGTTAATAACCACTAACCATTGTCCATTCTAATTTCTTAGACTGTACTAATTGTTTTAAGTTCTTCATTTGTCAAAGTGATAAACCTGTGATAATGTATAATTAATAATTATTAATTAAAATTGTTTTTCATCATTATTTTATTTTATAAATAATATTTTATAAGCAAGTCGAGTTTATTACTAGCAGACAGCAGTCAGCAGAGCGCGAGAGCTACGGCTGAGTGTAAGCACTATTCACGAATCTTGTGCATTTTAGATTTTAAATCAAAATGGACAAATTTGTTATTATAAAATCAAACACAAAGGTAAGTCTTTTTAATTGCAATTGTAATACACTAGTCAGTACTCAGTAGCCAGTAATATAAAATATTATGATACCTATAGTTTTTTTATAGTTTTTTTTAAATTTTTTTTGCTACAAATGACATGACTTTACTCTTTGGTAAAGTGAATAATTTGTGTATGGTATTATTTTGTTAAAACCACAAGTCTGTCCAACCTAGAAACTGATTGCAACCCTAACAATTTAGCCCAATTTACGCCACTGCCTATAACTGTATATATTTGTATTTACATTTAGTTGAATATCTATTACCTGGATAATTATTAATATATCTGAAAAAAGGTAAAATACTTGTTTACTTTTATTAAATGAATAAAAAATTATTCCTACATAGTTGTTTATTTTTATTAAATTAATAAAAAATTGAAAATTTATTCCATTAGGTAGAAAAAAAGAACAACACATCTATTGATGTTGCATTACATTCTGATGTTCATACAGAAGTGTCTCAGGTAAAATAATATTTTAACTACTTAGCAATAGCTGTTAGGAACTTACGATAAATTTATACAGATCAGTTAGAACAATAAATTATGATGAATTTTAAGTTTTATCCATGATTTATTAAATTTAAAATTAAGATTCTATTATTATTTGTTTACTTTTGTAAAATAAAATAACCAATATTGTGAGAACTATATCAATATGTCAATAAATTTAAGTATAGGTAATCCAAACAGCAAAAAAAAACTGAACATTTCAAATATGTTACTTAATGATATGTTTTTTTTTTCTACAGACAAATGTAGAATCAATTATGACAGAGAATTCAGAAGTTGTTGGAGTGTTATGGCCATTAGATTGGTCTGCTGAACAATGGGCACAAAAAAAAGAAAAATATACATGGCTTTTTTGTCAAAATGGATTATTGGGATGTAAAACTTGCTTTGAAGTTAGTGGCTTAAAAACATTTAATAGTCGAGACTTTGAAATTCTAAAGAATGTCATCGGTCTAATTAGTGGAGGCACAAGTATGAATAAAGTAACTAGACTTGCTATACTTCGTAATAAAATAAAAAAACATAGTTCATCTAAAACGCACAAGACAGGTTTTTTGTTTATAACAAAGAAAAAAGAAAATGTTTTATCCAAACAACTTGAAAAATCTGCATTTATCAAAAATGAATCAACCACTTTAGTTTTTCGTACAGCATATTATATAGCAAAATGTAACCGTCCATTTAATGATCACTTTAATCTTTTAAAACTACAACAACTCAATGGTATAAAAATTGGCACAACTCTACATTCTAGATTTTCTTGTACTAATATTGTTGACCATATATCTTTAAAAATGAAACAAAAAATTGTTTCCAACATTGTGGAGACTGAAGCCAAGTTATCAGTTTTAATTGATGAATCTACTACCATCAGTGCAGTTTGTGGTATGGTTGTTTACATTAAAGCTTCCATATCTTACGACGATCCAGTTTTTATTTTTTTAGACCTTGTGGAGCTTGTTAGTCAAACAGCAGAAAATATTGTGAATCAACTTATTAACTGTTTAAAAGAGTCTGGTTTTAATGAGGATTATTTAATACATAACTGGATATCATTTGTAAGTGATGGGGCAAGTGTATTATTGGGAAAAAAGAATGGTGTAGCAAAGCGTTTAAAAGATAGATATCCATTAATATTCAGTTTACACTGTATGAATCATAGATTAGAGCTGGCAGTTGGTGATGCAGTTAAAGATGTTAATGCTACAAACCATTTCAAATCATTTATGGATTCATTATACGTTCTATATAATGCATCACCAAAAAATCAAACTGAACTAAAAAATATCTGTAATGATTTAGATACTATGTTTTTAAAAGTTGGACGTGTATTGGATGTCCGCTGGGTGGCAAGTAGTTCAAGGGCAGTTAAAGTGGTATGGAAAATGTATGAATGTTTATGCAACCATTTTTCAAGTGCATCATCAGATCCAAATAGAGATAGTAAAACAAGAGCCAAGTACAGTGGATTAAGAAAAAGGCTAGCTAGTCCTGAATTCCTATTAGATCTTGGTTTAATGTGTGATTGTCTTAATGAACTGTCGGTTTTGTCAAACATACTCCAGAAGCGTTCTTTATCTTTAATTCAAGCTCAGCAACATATAAATAGAAGTGTAAGAGTTTTGATTTCATTTAAAGACTTAAAAGGTGAATATTTAACTAAAGCGACAAATGCTACAAATGACATGACTTTTAAAAATATTAGATTAGAAAAAAACTCTAAACTAATAAACATCAATCATCATCAATTTTTAACCAGTCTTGTCGATAACTTAAAAGCTAGGCTCTTGGATAATGAACAAGATTTATCAATACTCCAAGATATGCAAATTATAGATGTAAGTGAGTGGCCAAAAGACATAAATTATAATAATATACGTTATGGTGAATATGAAATCAAACGATTATGTAAACGTTTTCAAGTCAATAAGAATGATGCTATCAATGGTTTCAGACAAATAATAGATGATCAAACAGTTTCATTTAAAAAGGTTATGCCTGAATTTTATAACTTGATACAAACTTTTCCTTGTTCAACAGCAGAGTGCGAACGGGGGTTCAGTCTAATGAACAATATATGCACTAAGTTACGTTCTACGTTAACTATTAAACATTTAGCCAGTCTTATGTTTTTAAATGTAAATGGTCCTCTACTAGATGAATGGGAACCAACAAATTATGTCAGTAGTTGGTTGGTAAATCATAAGACTGCAGAAGATACTAGAACAAAAAAAAACGTAAACAGGGAACCAGAAACAAGAGAGGAAAAAAAAAGTTTGTGGAAAATTCTTTAGATTATAATAAATAATAATAGTTATTAAAATTATTAAAATATGTATTATTATTAGGTTTATTTATTTGATTAATAACAAGAAAACTTTCTATAAATGTATAATTATTTATTAATTATACTAACGTGTAGTGCATATTTTGGCCATAATATATTTATATTTTAAGCGTATATTTAAAATAAAAAGTAATTTTGTGGTTTAATTTGTTTATGTTTTTCATTCAGTTGTTGAAAAATACTTGTATATTTGTAACCTGATAATTTGAATAAAAGTTGTTATCGTAATTGAGCGGAGCGAGAAAATTTTTTTTTGATTTAATGTTATAGTTATAATAGTTATATCATTGACACCTAAGCTCTAGAAAGCGTATACCCACGAATATTTTTAGCAATACACCACTGAGTATTTATCTCTTATACAACACATAATCGTATATTATTATAATACATCTCATCACGTATGAGTGTATGACTGCCACCATGGCGTATAGGGAGAATGCTGTTGTGTAGATCGGGCCGATGGTCAATGGGTGTCGTCCGAGCCGATGAAACAGTTAGTTTAGAAAAGGACATAACAATATATGACCACATATGTTTATATTACAATATAAACATCTTTGTGACTGTATATACAATTACAGTCAATATTGTAATATACATATATTAAGGGTCATGGTGATGACGCTCTTTTTAGTATTACCTAGTTATGAAGAGTGGCTATCGCCTATCATTACAATAATTTCATCTACTATTTAAGATACACATAAACATATTACTTGAATTTCAATAAATATATTGTAGCAATGCTTATAGCACATATTCAAAAACTATCTCTACTTTAAAATCACTAATATTACATACATTTGTATAGGGTCCATACAAGATTGAAGATAATAAATTCATTACCTACCCACAAACTTAGTAGTGACTGTGGTCCGTGGTCACTAGAGTAAGAACAATCTTTTGTCAATAATATACTGTCAACTGCTGATTAAATACTAAAAATATACAAATTGCAGAATACCTACACAAGATCCAGATGACAAAAATCAGTAGATACATACTTTGTAAGAATTATTATAATTTACCAAATATTGATTAATTTGAATATTAAAGATCTATCTGTAATTTATTTTCTTCAAACGCCCAACATTTAAAATAAAATCTAAAATAATTTATAACCATAATATTATTCAATGCACCTACGAAAAGTAAATTAAAATAATTGATAATAGTCTGCCACATTAATCACAAATCACATCTTATCATCACCTAAATATTATCGGATTTAAATAACATAAAAATAAATCCAAATGATTGACTTGATGAAATCTTCATAAGAATTATTAGGTACAATAAAATTAAAACAATTTCGTAGAAATTGGAAATTATTTATCTATATGCTATTTAAATGTAATTTTATGCCTAAATAATTATGCGATTATGGCATTATAATATTATATTCTTTATAATAATATGTATAACCTGTGGTACATTCAATAACTTTCATAATGGACAAAACTAAATATTTTAATTGGATTTACAACAAATATTGTCAAGGTGTAAGTTAAAATAAAAAATAAAAATTTACTTTTCAATTCGTTTTGACTTGACCTAACTTATAAGTTATAAATTATGTTTCCTTAGTTAAAGTTTTAACTGTATTGATGACAATTTTTATCGTAGCTCATCCCATTGGCTTTTCATTAAACTTACATTTTGACACTATTTTTTTTACCTTAAGGGGGCTGCAGCAGGTTTTGTCAAAAATCAAAACTACTGTAGATTTGACCAATCCAAATATTAATTTTGTTTGTGATAATGTATTTCAATATATTTAAATTCCGTATCATAAAATTAACCTTAAGGTGGCTGGAGAGGGCTCCAGTCGATGAAAAAAAAGTGACTTTTAGACCAATAAGCTAGACAAAACTGGAATAATTTGGTTTGACAGATTTTAATTTTGAAAACGGATTATGATTGATCAACAAGTTTACTAGGGAATGATCTAGGCGATTTTGAATATTCCAATTATTGT